>NW_028230442.1:5000-305000 GCF_043228905.1 Azolla caroliniana
TCAAGCTGTTTGCTAAATGAGTTTGGACTTGAATCGGATTCCTCTACTTCGTCAAAACAAACAGGGGCTTTTAGGAGATTAGCAATCTTGAGAATATCAGCTCGTACAGTCATAGGAAAATCATCTACTGTTTTTGTGTAGTAATGGACAAGACTATCTAAATGCTTGACATATGTGGTAGTGAGATCTTTACTATATTGTGTTGTGATGGAAGCAAACTCTAGTTGTAGGCTTTTATTTATATCTTCGTGCTCAATAATTAGTCTTGGGGGCTGGATTCTCAAGCTATGAGGGGCTATATTCTGAGAATTAAGGTTTGACATACGACTATATGTTTTTTTAGCTTTTTGAGCTTTTCGATAGAGGTTTTTAAACTCTGCGATTATTCTACACTTGTAATCTTCAAAGTGTTGGGAAATTAGCGGTGATTCATTGGAGATTACCTGGGTACTAGTAGTTTTTGCAGGGGTCGGAGTAGTTGAGACTACTGGAGCTCGCGGTCTTTTAGTTGGACGTTTGTTGGCGCTTCTAGGTTTCGTTGGGGTAGGTGTAGTGGAAGTAGCCGCTGCAAAAGTCATCATCTCTTGTGGAGGGAACTCGGCATTGAATGGTGATTCGATGCGAGTCGAACTATCACTATTATGGGTTCCAAACTCCGATGATAAGCCCTCCATAGAAAACACGATCTAGCTTTGTTTATTAACCGTAAGGTTGATAAAAGGAGTGCGAGCGACTTTTAGATATGGTAGATAATGTAATAGGAAAGGGTTTAGGGTTTCCGGATTAGGGTTTAGGGTTTTGGGATTAGGGTTTAGGGCTTCGGGATTAGGGTTTTGGGATTAGGGTTTTGGGTTTCGAGATTAGGGTTTCAGGATTAGGGTTTCGGGATTAGGGTTTCGGGATTAGGTCTAGGGTTTACATAGATAATGTAATAAGAAAAGATTCTAAGCACACATAGAGAGAGAGAGAGAGAGAGAGAGAGAGAGAGAGAGAGAGAGAGACTCAGGAAAATTCCATTAAAATAAAAGGAAAGACCTTATGCAGCAAACTAGTTTCGCTCTTTTAGGTAGAGCTCATCAGTGCAAAAGGTCATGTACATACAAAAGGTGGTTTGTATAGGATGTTGAGGATGGGGAAGGGAGGAGAATGTATAATCATAGTGAGTGGGGTACAATAACAATGTAAATAGATGGAGGGCTGTGAGGTTTTAAGTTGGAAGATCTTGATGATAGAGGGGGTGGTGATATGGGGGGGGAAACAAAATGGGCTGGTGAATGGAAGATTGATAGGGTGATAAGACAGATGAGGGAGTAGAAAGAGGTGAATAAGGGGAAATGAATGAGTGGTAGGGTGTGTAATTATATGTAAATAAAAGAAAGAAGGGAAAGTTAAAGGAAGTTAATAAGAGGTATTAGGGAGAGGGGTTGAGGGAAGAGGGAAGAGAGAGAGTGTATAAAAAGGTAGTGAGAGGAAGAGGGGATGAGAAATGGAAAAAAAGGTAGTGAGAGGAAGAGGGGATGAGAAATGGAAAAAAAGGGGGGAGGGGGAGATGGAATATAGTTTTTAGTGAGATATAAGGGAAATATTGGGGGGGAAAAAAAGGGAGGGGGAGATAGAATATAGTTTTTAGTGAGATATAAGGGAAATATTGGGGGAAAAAAGTAGATGTGTGTGACTACAAAATAAAAGTAAGGGGGAAGGAGAGAGGAACAAGGAAGGGGGATAGATTAAATGAAGGGTGAGAAAATATGTTTATAGTGGCTCTAGGATGTTTTTAGTTTTTACTAGAAGGGAGTGGAGGTTTTTGGATTTAGTCCAACAAATAATGGGTTTAGGGATATGTTGTAGTTGGGGATCTAATTGGATATCATAGTGTAGGTTAGTTAGTATTTTCTTAATAATTAGTGTGGGGGTATGGCGAGTATATCTAAGTTTAAAGATAGTGGGTGGGGTGGTCTTTTTAGTTTTTTCTTTGAAAAGGAGAGTGTGTCTAAGGGAGTAAGGGTGTTTTCGAAAGTTATTTAGAATAAAATGTGTGGGATAACCTCGGGCTCTAAGTCTCGTAAAGAATTTTTTTTGCATATTTAAATAACCTAGGGCCGTGCTTTCTCTAACCATATATCTTTTAAGTTCATTTGAAACAAAACTATTTTTCACATGTAGAGGGTGATTGGAGGAATAAGGGATGTATTGATATGTGTTAAGTGTTTTTTGAAAGCAATTAAAGGTGAATCTATTATTATCTAATCTAATCCAAAGGTCTAAAAAGGGTAGTTTCGTGTAAGAAGTGTGTATGGTTAGTTTTATAGAGTTTTGAGTAGAGTTACTATAGAAGTTTAGGTATTCGAGAAGTTGGATTTTAGTACCAGTCCAGACGCCAAAGGCATCATCAATATACCTAGTGAAATAGAAAAGGTGGGGTGATGGATTGGAATTTTCTAGATATGAGAGGAAGAGACATGCATACACGACGGAAAAATTACTACCCATGGCTGTTCCTTTTACCTGTTGATAAATTTGGTTGTTAAATTTAAGGAAGTGGTATTCTAAGGTGAGGGCACTAAGGGTGTAAATCAAATTGGTTTTTTGGTTAGAAAAGTGGGGGGCAATAAGGTTTTTTAGGGCAGAGAGTCCTAGTTTAGGTGGGATGCTAGGGTAGAGGGATTCAACATCAAAAGAAAAAATGAAGCTATTGGGTGGTGTTATAAGTTGTTCTAAAGTTTGGACAAGGGAATGGGAGTCCCTAAGATACTGTTTTTGAACTAGAAGTATGGGGAGGAGTTGATGGTGAAGCCATTTAAACGTTTGTTCAAATAATGAACCGTTATATGAGCAAATCGGTCTATAGCTAACAGGACTTTTATGTACTTTTGGCAAGAACCCTAAACCTTGATTTTTTAATTCTATATCATAGCTAACGTTGTTAGCTTCGTTTCGCATGTTTGAACACAGAAATCCGATATAACACGAGCTAGGTATAAACATTTTAATTTACTCACTGGCACTTCTCAACTCCATCCTCAAATAAGCTAATTTCCTCATGTCTCTCGACCTAGGTTTTAAAATCTTTAATTTTTAATTGTATATCATAGCTAGCGTTGTTAGCTTCGATTCGCATGTTTGAACACAAAAATCCGATATCACACGAGCGAGGTATGAACATTTTAATTTATTGACACACTCTTCTCCACTACCTCCTCAAATAAGCTAATTTCCTCATGTCTCTCGACCTGAGTTTCAAAACCTTGATTTTTTAATTCTATATCATAGCTAGCGTTGTTAGCTTCGTTTCGCATGTTTGAACACAGAAATCCGATATCACACGAGCCAGGTATAAACATTTTAATTTACTCACTGGCACTTCTCAACTCCATCCTCAAATAAGCTAATTTCCTCATGTCTCTCGACCTGGGTTTCAAAATCTTGATTTTTTAATTCTATATCATAGCTAGCATTGTTAGCTTCGATTCGCATGTTTGAACACAAAAATCCGATATCACACGAGCCAGATATGAACATTTTAATTTACTGACACACTCTTCTCCACTACCTCCTCAAATTTGCTAATTTCCTCATGTCTCTCGACCTGAGTTTCAAAATCTTGATTTTTTAATTTTATATCATAGCTAGCGTTCTTAGCTTCGATTCGCATGTTTGAACACAAAAATCCGATATCACACGAGCGAGGTATGAACATTTTAATTTATTGGCACACTCTTCTCCACTACCTCCTCAAATAAGCTAATTTCGTCATGTCTCTCGACCTGAGTTCCAAAACCTTGATTTTTTAATTCTATATCATAGCTAGCATTGTTAGCTTCGTTTCGCATGTTTGAACACAGAAATCCGATATCACACGAGCCAGGTATAAACATTTTAATTTACTCACTGGCACTTCTCAACTCCATCCTCAAATAAGCTAATTTCCTCATGTCTCTCGACCTTGCTTTCAAAATCTCGAAATTTTACTTCTATATCATTGCTAGCGTTGTTAGCTTCGATTCGCATGTTTGAACACAAAAATCCGATATCACACGAGCGAGGTATGAACATTTTAATTTACTGACACACTCTTCTCCACTACCTCCTCAAAATTTGCTAATTTCCTCATGTCTCTCGACCTGAGTTTCAAAATCTTGATTTTTTAATTCCATATCATAGCTAGCGTTGTTAGCTTCGTTTCGCATGTTTGAACGCAGAAATCCGAAATCACACGAGCCTGGTATGAACATTTTAATTTACTCACTGGCTCTTCTCAACTCCATCGTCAAATAAGCTAATTTCCTCATGTCTCTCGACCTGGGTTTCAAAATCTTGATTTTTTAATTCTATATCATAGCTAGCATTGTTTGCTTCGATTCGCATGTTTGAACACAAAAATCCGATATCACAAGAGCCAGGTATGAACATTTTAATTTACTGACACACTCTTCTCCACTACCTCCTCAAATTTGCTACTTTCCTCATGTCTGTCGACCTGAGGTTCAAAATCTTGATTTTTTAATTCTATATTATAGCTAGCGTTGTTAGCTTCGTTTCACATGTTTGAACACAGAAATCCGATATCACACGAGCCAGGTATGAACATTTTAATTTACTGACACACTCTTCTCCACTACCTCCTCAAATTTGCTAATTTCCTCATGTCTCTCGACCTGAGTTTCAAAATCTTGATTTTTTAATACTATATCATAGCTAGCGTTGTAAGTTTCGTTTCGCATGTTTGAACACAGAAATCTGATATCACACGAGCCAGGTATAAACTCTATCCTCAAATAAGCTAATTTCCTCATGTCTCTCGACCTTGCTTTCAAAATCTGGAATTTTTACTTCTATCATAGCTAGCGTTGTTAGCTTCGATTCGCATGTTTGAACACAAAAATCCGATATCACACGAGCCAGGTATGAACATTTTAATTTACTGACACACTCTTCTCCACTACCTCCCCAAATTTGCTAATTTCCTCATGTCTCTCGACCTGAGTTTCAAAATCATGATTTTTTAATTCTATATCATAGCTAGCGTTGTTAGCTTCGATTCACATGTTTGAACACAAAAATCCGATATCACACGAGCCAGGTATGAACATTTTAATTTATTGACATACTCTTCTCCACTACCTCCTCAAATAAGCTAATTTCGTCATGTCTCTCGACCTAAGTTCCAAAACCTTGATTTTTTAATTCTATATCATAGCTAGCGTTGTTAGCTTCGTTTCGCATGTTTGAAGACAGAAATCCGATATCACACGAGCCAGGTATAAACATTTTAATTTACTCATTGGCACTTCTCAACTCCATCCTAAAATAATCTAATTTCCTCATGTCTCTCGACCTTGCTTTCAAAATCTTGAATTTTTACTTCTATATCATTGCTAGCGTTGTTAGCCTCGATTCGCATGTTTGAACACAAAAATCCGATATCACACGAGCCAGGTATGAACATTTTAATTTACTGACACACTCTTGTCCACTACCTCCTCAAATTTGCTAATTTCCTCATGTACCTCGACCTGAGTTTCAAAATCTTGATTTTTTAATTCTATATTATGGCTAGCTTTGTTAGCTTCGATTCGCATGTTTGAACACAAAAATCCGATATCACAGGAGCCAGGTATGAATATTTTAATTTACTGACATACTCTTCTCCAAAGCCTCCTCAAATTTGCTAATTTCCTCATGTCTCTCGACCTGGCTTTCAAAATCTTGAATTTTTACTTCTATATCATAGCTAGGATTGTTAGCTTCGATTCGCATGTTTGAACACAAAAATCTGATATCACACGAGCCAGATATGAACATTTTAATTTACTGACACACTCTTCTCCACTACCTCCTCAAATTTGCTAATTTCCTCATGTCTCTCGACCTGAGTTTCAAAATCTTGATTTTTTAATTCTATATCATAGCTGACGTTGTTTGCTTCGATTCGCATGTTTGAATACAAAAATCCGATATCACACGAGCGAGGTATGAACATTTTAATTTACTGACACACTCTTCTCCACTACCTCCTCAAATAAGCTAATTTCGTCATGTCTCTCGACCTGAGTTCCAAAACCTTGAATTTTTAATTCTATATCATAGCTAGCGTTGTTAGCTTCGTTTCGCATGTTTGAACACAGAAATCCGATATCACACGAGCCAGGTATAAACATTTTAATTTACTCACTGGCACTTCTCAACTCCATCCTCAAATAAGCTAATTTCCTCATGTCTCTCGACCTTGCTTTCAAAATCTCGAAATTTTACTTCTATATCATTGCTAGCGTTGTTAGCTTCGATTCGCATGTTTGAACACAAAAATCCGATATCACACGAGCGAGGTATGAACATTTTAATTTACTGACACACTCTTCTCCACTACCTCCTCAAATTTGCTAATTTCCTCATGTCTCTCGACTTGAGTTTCAAAATCTTGAT
Organism: Azolla caroliniana; assembly: GCF_043228905.1. Classification (NCBI taxonomy): domain Eukaryota; kingdom Viridiplantae; phylum Streptophyta; class Polypodiopsida; order Salviniales; family Salviniaceae; genus Azolla; species Azolla caroliniana. The sequence continues at coordinate 11,424 of NW_028230442.1, forward strand.
TATTTATTTCCATATCATAGCTAGCGTTGTTAGCTTCGTTTCGCATGTTTGAACAAAGAAATCAGAAATCACACGAGCCAGGTATGAACATTTTAATTTACTCACTGGCTCTTCTCAACTCCATCATCAAATAAGCTAATTTCCTCATGTCTCTCGACCTTGCTTTCAAAATCTCGAAATTTTACTTCTATATCATTGCTAGCGTTGTTAGCTTCGATTCGCATGTTTGAACACAAAAATCCGATATCACAAGAGCCAGGTATGAACATTTTAATTTACTGACACACTCTTCTCCACTACCTCCTCAAATTTGCTAATTTCCTCATGTCTCTCGACCTGAGTTTCAAAATCTTGATTTTTTAATTTTATATCATAGCTTGCGTTGTTAGCTTCGATTCGCATGTTTGAACACAAAAATCCGATATCACACGAGCGAGGTATGAACATTTTAATTTACTGACACACTCTTCTCCACTACCTCCCCAAATTTGCTAATTTCCTCATGTCTCTCGACCTGAGTTTCAAAATCATGATTTTCTAATTCTATATCATAGCTAGCGTTGTTAGCTTCGATTCGCATGTTTGAACACAAAAATCTGATATCACACGAGCGAGGTATGAACATTTTAATTTTTTGGCACACTCTTCTCCACTACCTCCCCAAATTTGCTAATTTCCTCATGTCTCTCGACCTGAGTTTCAAAATCTTGATTTTTTAATTTTATATCATAGCTAGCGTTCTTAGCTTCGATTCGCATGTTTGAACACAAAAATCCGATATCACACGAGCCAGGTATGAACATTTTAATTTATTGGCACACTCTTCTCCACTACCTCCTCAAATAAGCTAATTTCGTCATGTCTCTCGACCTGAGTTCCAAAACCTTGATTTTTTAATTCTATATCATAGCTAGCGTTGTTAGCTTCGTTTCGCATGTTTGAACACAGAAATCCGATATCACACGAGCCAGGTATAAACATTTTAATTTACTCACTGGCACTTCTCAACTCCATCCTCAAATAAGCTAATTTCCTCATGTCTCTCGACCTGGGTTTCAAAATCTTGATTTTTTAATTCTATATCATAGCTAGCATTGTTTGCTTCGATTCGCATGTTTGAACACAAAAATCCGATATCACACGTGCAAGGTATGAACATTTTAATTTACTGACACACTCTTCTCCACTACCTCCTCAAATTTGCTAATTTCCTCATGTCTCTCGACTTGAGTTTCAAAATCTTGATTTTTTATTTCCATATCATAGCTAGCGTTGTTAGCTTCGTTTCGCATGTTTGAACAGAGAAATCCGAAATCACACGAGCCAGGTATGAACATTTTAATTTACTCACTGGCTCTTCTCAACTCCATCTTCAAATAAGCTAATTTCCTCATGTCTCTCGACCTGGGTTTCAAAATCTTGATTTTTTAATTCTATATCATAGCTAGCATTGTTAGCTTCGCTTCGCATGTTTGAACGCAAAAATCCGATATCACAAGAGCCAGGTATGAACATTTTAATTTACTGACACACTCTTCTCCACTACCTCCTCAAATTTGCTAATTTCCTCATGTCTCTCGACCTGAGTTTCAAAATATTGATTTTTTAATTTTATATCATAGCTAGCGTTCTTAGCTTCGATTCGCATGTTTGAACACAAAAATCCGATATCACACGAGCGAGGTATGAACATTTTAATTTATTGGCACACTTTTCTCCACTACCTCCTCAAATAAGCTAATTTCGTCATGTCTCTCGACCTGAGTTCCAAAACCTTGATTTTTTAATTCTATATCATAGCTAGCGTTGTTAGCTTCGTTTCGCATGTTTGAACACAGAAATCCGATATCACACGAGCCAGGTATAAACATTTTAATTTACTCACTGGCACTTCTCAACTCCATCCTCAAATAAGCTAATTTCCTCATGTCTCTCGACCTTGCTTTCAAAATCTCGAAATTTTACTTCTATATCATTGCTAGCGTTGTTAGCTTCGATTCGCATGTTTGAACCCAAAAATCCGATATCACACGAGCGAGGTATGAACATTTTAATTTACTGACACACTCTTCTCCACTACCTCCTCAAATTTGCTAATTTCCTCATGTCTCTCGACTTGAGTTTCAAAATCTTGATTATTTATTTCCATATCATAGCTAGCGTTGTTAGCTTCGTTTCGCATGTTTGAACAGAGAAATCCGAAATCACACGAGCCAGGTATGAACATTTTAATTTACTCACTGGCTCTTCTCAACTCCATCATCAAATAAGCTAATTTCCTCATGTCTCTCGACCTTGCTTTCAAAATCTCGAAATTTTACTTCTATATCATTGCTAGCGTTGTTAGCTTCGATTCGCATGTTTGAACACAAAAATCCGATATCACAAGAGCCAGGTATGAACATTTTAATTTACTGACACACTCTTCTCCACTACCTCCTCAAATTTGCTACTTTCCTCATGTCTGTTGACCTGAGGTTCAAAATCTTGATTTTTTAATTCTATATTATAGCTAGCGTTGTTAGCTTCGTTTCACATGTTTGAACACAGAAATCCGATATCACACGAGCCAGGTATGAACATTTTAATTTACTGACACACTCTTCTCCACTACCTCCTCAAATTTGCTAATTTCCTCATGTCTCTCGACCTGAGTTTCAAAATCTTGATTTTTTAATACTATATCATAGCTAGCGTTGTAAGTTTCGTTTCGCATGTTTGAACACAGAAATCTGATATCACACGAGCCAGGTATGAACATTTTAATTTACTCACTAGTTCTTCTCAACTCTATCCTCAAATAAGCTAATTTCCTTATGTCTCTCGACCTTGCTTTCAAAATCTGGAATTTTTACTTCTATCATAGCTAGCGTTGTTAGCTTCGATTCGCATGTTTGAACACAAAAATCCGATATCACACGAGCCAGGTATGAACATTTTAATTTATTGGCACACTCTTCTCCACTACCTCCTCAAATAAGCTAATTTCGTCATGTCTCTCGACCTGAGTTCCAAAACCTTGATTTTTTAATTCTATATCATAGCTAGCGTTGTTAGCTTCGTTTCGCATGTTTGAACACAGAAATCCGATATCACACGAGCCAGGTATAAACATTTTAATTTACTCACTGGCACTTCTCAACTCCATCCTCAAATAAGCTAATTTCCTCATGTCTCTCGACCTAGGTTTTAAAATCTTTCATTTTTAATTGTATATCATAGCTAGCGTTGTTAGCTTCGATTCGCATGTTTGAACACAAAAATCCGATATCACACGAGCCAGGTATGAACATTTTAATTTATTGGCACACTCTTCTCCACTACCTCCTCAAATAAGCTAATTTCGTCATGTCTCTCGACCTGAGTTCCAAAACCTTGATTTTTTAATTCTATATCATAGCTAGCGTTGTTAGCTTCGTTTCGCATGTTTGAACACAGAAATCCGATATCACACGAGCCAAGTATAAACATTTTAATTTACTCACTGGCACTTCTCAACTCCATCCTCAAATAAGCTAATTTCCTCATGTCTCTCGACCTTGCTTTCAAAATCTCGAAATTTTACTTCTATATCATTGCTAGCGTTGTTAGCTTCGATTCGCATGTTTGAACACAAAAATCCGATATCACACGAGCGAGGTATGAACATTTTAATTTACTGACACACTCTTCTCCACTACCTCCTCAAATTTGCTAATTTCCTCATGTCTCTCGACCTGAGTTTCAAAACCTTGATTTTTTAATTCTATATCATAGCTAGCGTTGTTAGCTTCGTTTCGCATGTTTGAACACAGAAATCCGATATCACACGAGCCAGGTATAAACATTTTAATTTACTCACTGGCACTTCTCAACTCCATCCTCAAATAAGCTAATTTCCTCATGTCTCTCGACCTTGCTTTCAAAATCTTGATTTTTTAATTCTATATCATAGCTAGCATTGTTAGCTTCGATTCGCATGTTTGAACACAAAAATCCGATATCACACGAGCCAGATATGAACATTTTAATTTACTGACACACTCTTCTCCACTACCTCCTCAAATTTGCTAATTTCCTCATGTCTCTCGACCTGAGTTTCAAAACCTTGAATTTTTAATTCTATATCATAGCTAGCGTTGTTAGCTTCGTTTCGCATGTTTGAACACAGAAATCCGATATCACACGCGCCAGGTATAAACATTTTAATTTACTCACTGGCACTTCTCAACTCCATCCTCAAATAAGCTAATTTCCTCATGTCTCTCGACCTGGGTTTCAAAATCTTGATTTTTTAATTCTATATCATAGCTAGCGTTGTTAGCTTCGTTTCGCATGTTTGAACACAGAAATCCGAAATCACACGAGCCTGGTATGAACATTTTAATTTACTCACTGGCTCTTCTCAACTCCATCATCAAATAAGCTAATTTCCTCATGTCTCTCGACCTTGCTTTCAAAATCTCGAAATTTTACTTCTATATCATTGCTAGCGTTGTTAGCTTCGATTCGCATGTTTGAACACAAAAATCCGATATCACAAGAGCCAGGTATGAACATTTTAATTTACTGACACACTCTTCTCCACTACCTCCTCAAATTTGCTACTTTCCTCATGTCTGTTGACCTGAGGTTCAAAATCTTGATTTTTTAATTCTATATTATAGCTAGCGTTGTTAGCTTCGTTTCACATGTTTGAACACAGAAATCCGATATCACACGAGCCAGGTATGAACATTTTAATTTACTGACACACTCTTCTCCACTACCTCCTCAAATTTGCTAATTTCCTCATGTCTCTCGACCTGAGTTTCAAAATCTTGATTTTTTAATACTATATCATAGCTAGCGTTGTAAGTTTCGTTTCGCATTTTTGAACACAGAAATCTGATATCACACGAGCCAGGTATGAACATTTTAATTTACTCACTAGTTCTTCTCAACTCTATCCTCAAATAAGCTAATTTCCTTATGTCTCTCGACCTTGCTTTCAAAATCTGGAATTTTTACTTCTATCATAGCTAGCGTTGTTAGCTTCGATTCGCATGTTTGAACACAAAAATCCGATATCACACGAGCCAGGTATGAACATTTTAATTTATTGGCACACTCTTCTCCACTACCTCCTCAAATAAGCTAATTTCGTCATGTCTCTCGACCTGAGTTCCAAAACCTTGATTTTTTAATTCTATATCATAGCTAGCGTTGTTAGCTTCGTTTCGCATGTTTGAACACAGAAATCCGATATCACACGAGCCAGGTATAAACATTTTAATTTACTCACTGGCACTTCTCAACTCCATCCTCAAATAAGCTAATTTCCTCATGTCTCTCGACCTGGGTTTCAAAATCTTGATTTTTTAATTCTATATCATAGCTAGCATTGTTTGCTTCGATTCGCATGTTTGAACACAAAAATCCGATATCACACGTGCAAGGTATGAACATTTTAATTTACTGACACACTCTTCTCCACTACCTCCTCAAATTTGCTAATTTCCTCATGTCTCTCGACTTGAGTTTCAAAATCTTGATTATTTATTTCCATATCATAGCTAGCGTTGTTAGCTTCGTTTCGCATGTTTGAACAGAGAAATCCGAAATCACACGAGCCAGGTATGAACATTTTAATTTACTCACTGGCTCTTCTCAACTCCATCTTCAAATAAGCTAATTTCCTCATGTCTCTCGACCTGGGTTTCAAAATCTTGATTTTTTAATTCTATATCATAGCTAGCATTGTTAGCTTCGCTTCGCATGTTTGAACGCAAAAATCCGATATCACAAGAGCCAGGTATGAACATTTTAATTTACTGACACACTCTTCTCCACTACCTCCTCAAATTTGCTAATTTCCTCATGTCTCTCGACCTGAGTTTCAAAATATTGATTTTTTAATTTTATATCATAGCTAGCGTTCTTAGCTTCGATTCGCATGTTTGAACACAAAAATCCGATATCACACGAGCGAGGTATGAACATTTTAATTTATTGGCACACTTTTCTCCACTACCTCCTCAAATAAGCTAATTTCGTCATGTCTCTCGACCTGAGTTCCAAAACCTTGATTTTTTAATTCTATATCATAGCTAGCGTTGTTAGCTTCGTTTCGCATGTTTGAACACAGAAATCCGATATCACACGAGCCAGGTATAAACATTTTAATTTACTCACTGGCACTTCTCAACTCCATCCTCAAATAAGCTAATTTCCTCATGTCTCTCGACCTTGCTTTCAAAATCTCGAAATTTTACTTCTATATCATTGCTAGCGTTGTTAGCTTCGATTCGCATGTTTGAACCCAAAAATCCGATATCACACGAGCGAGGTATGAACATTTTAATTTACTGACACACTCTTCTCCACTACCTCCTCAAATTTGCTAATTTCCTCATGTCTCTCGACTTGAGTTTCAAAATCTTGATTATTTATTTCCATATCATAGCTAGCGTTGTTAGCTTCGTTTCGCATGTTTGAACAGAGAAATCCGAAATCACACGAGCCAGGTATGAACATTTTAATTTACTCACTGGCTCTTCTCAACTCCATCATCAAATAAGCTAATTTCCTCATGTCTCTCGACCTTGCTTTCAAAATCTCGAAATTTTACTTCTATATCATTGCTAGCGTTGTTAGCTTCGATTCGCATGTTTGAACACAAAAATCCGATATCACAAGAGCCAGGTATGAACATTTTAATTTACTGACACACTCTTCTCCACTACCTCCTCAAATTTGCTACTTTCCTCATGTCTGTTGAACTGAGGTTCAAAATCTTGATTTTTTAATTCTATAATATAGCTAGCGTTGTTAGCTTCGTTTCACATGTTTGAACACAGAAATCCGATATCACACGAGCCAGGTATGAACATTTTAATTTACTGACACACTCTTCTCCACTACCTCCTCAAATTTGCTAATTTCCTCATGTCTCTCGACCTGAGTTTCAAAATCTTGATTTTTTAATACTATATCATAGCTAGCGTTGTAAGTTTCGTTTCGCATGTTTGAACACAGAAATCTGATATCACACGAGCCAGGTATGAACATTTTAATTTACTCACTAGTTCTTCTCAACTCTATCCTCAAATAAGCTAATTTCCTTATGTCTCTCGACCTTGCTTTCAAAATCTGGAATTTTTACTTCTATCATAGCTAGCGTTGTTAGCTTCGATTCGCATGTTTGAACACAAAAATCCGATATCACACGAGCCAGGTATGAACATTTTAATTTATTGGCACACTCTTCTCCACTACCTCCTCAAATAAGCTAATTTCGTCATGTCTCTCGACCTGAGTTCCAAAACCTTGATTTTTTAATTCTATATCATAGCTAGCGTTGTTAGCTTCGTTTCGCATGTTTGAACACAGAAATCCGAAATCACACGAGCCTGGTATGAACATTTTAATTTACTCACTGGCTCTTCTCAACTCCATCGTCAAATAAGCTAATTTCCTCATGTCTCTCGACCTGGGTTTCAAAATCTTGATTTTTTAATTCTATATCATAGCTAGCATTGTTTGCTTCGATTCGCATGTTTGAACACAAAAATCCGATATCACAAGAGCCAGGTATGAACATTTTAATTTACTGACACACTCTTCTCCACTACCTCCTCAAATTTGCTACTTTCCTCATGTCTGTCGACCTGAGGTTCAAAATCTTGATTTTTTAATTCTATATTATAGCTAGCGTTGTTAGCTTCGTTTCACATGTTTGAACACAGAAATCCGATATCACACGAGCCAGGTATGAACATTTTAATTTACTGACACACTCTTCTCCACTACCTCCTCAAATTTGCTAATTTCCTCATGTCTCTCGACCTGGGTTTCAAAATCTTGATTTTTTAATTCTATATCATAGCTAGCATTGTTAGCTTCGCTTCGCATGTTTGAACGCAAAAATCCGATATCACAAGAGCCAGGTATGAACATTTTAATTTACTGACACACTCTTCTCCACTACCTCCTCAAATTTGCTAATTTCCTCATGTCTCTCGACCTGAGTTTCAAAATATTGATTTTTTAATTTTATATCATAGCTAGCGTTCTTAGCTTCGATTCGCATGTTTGAACACAAAAATCCGATATCACACGAGCGAGGTATGAACATTTTAATTTATTGGCACACTTTTCTCCACTACCTCCTCAAATAAGCTAATTTCGTCATGTCTCTCGACCTGAGTTCCAAAACCTTGATTTTTTAATTCTATATCATAGCTAGCGTTGTTAGCTTCGTTTCGCATGTTTGAACACAGAAATCCGATATCACACGAGCCAGGTATAAACATTTTAATTTACTCACTGGCACTTCTCAACTCCATCCTCAAATAAGCTAATTTCCTCATGTCTCTCGACCTTGCTTTCAAAATCTCGAAATTTTACTTCTATATCATTGCTAGCGTTGTTAGCTTCGATTCGCATGTTTGAACCCAAAAATCCGATATCACACGAGCGAGGTATGAACATTTTAATTTACTGACACACTCTTCTCCACTACCTCCTCAAATTTGCTAATTTCCTCATGTCTCTCGACTTGAGTTTCAAAATCTTGATTATTTATTTCCATATCATAGCTAGCGTTGTTAGCTTCGTTTCGCATGTTTGAACAGAGAAATCCGAAATCACACGAGCCAGGTATGAACATTTTAATTTACTCACTGGCTCTTCTCAACTCCATCATCAAATAAGCTAATTTCCTCATGTCTCTCGACCTTGCTTTCAAAATCTCGAAATTTTACTTCTATATCATTGCTAGCGTTGTTAGCTTCGATTCGCATGTTTGAACACAAAAATCCGATATCACAAGAGCCAGGTATGAACATTTTAATTTACTGACACACTCTTCTCCACTACCTCCTCAAATTTGCTACTTTCCTCATGTCTGTTGACCTGAGGTTCAAAATCTTGATTTTTTAATTCTATATTATAGCTAGCGTTGTTAGCTTCGTTTCACATGTTTGAACACAGAAATCCGATATCACACGAGCCAGGTATGAACATTTTAATTTACTGACACACTCTTCTCCACTACCTCCTCAAATTTGCTAATTTCCTCATGTCTCTCGACCTGAGTTTCAAAATCTTGATTTTTTAATACTATATCATAGCTAGCGTTGTAAGTTTCGTTTCGCATGTTTGAACACAGAAATCTGATATCACACGAGCCAGGTATGAACATTTTAATTTACTCACTAGTTCTTCTCAACTCTATCCTCAAATAAGCTAATTTCCTTATGTCTCTCGACCTTGCTTTCAAAATCTGGAATTTTTACTTCTATCATAGCTAGCGTTGTTAGCTTCGATTCGCATGTTTGAACACAAAAATCCGATATCACACGAGCCAGGTATGAACATTTTAATTTATTGGCACACTCTTCTCCACTACCTCCTCAAATAAGCTAATTTCGTCATGTCTCTCGACCTGAGTTCCAAAACCTTGATTTTTTAATTCTATATCATAGCTAGCGTTGTTAGCTTCGTTTCGCATGTTTGAACACAGAAATCCGATATCACACGAGCCAGGTATAAACATTTTAATTTACTCACTGGCACTTCTCAACTCCATCCTCAAATAAGCTAATTTCCTCATGTCTCTCGACCTTGCTTTCAAAATCTCGAAATTTTACTTCTATATCATTGCTAGCGTTGTTAGCTTCGATTCGCATGTTTGAACACAAAAATCCGATATCACACGAGCGAGGTATGAACATTTTAATTTACTGACACACTCTTCTCCACTACCTCCTCAAATTTGCTAATTTCCTCATGTCTCTCGACTTGAGTTTCAAAATCTTGATTATTTATTTCCATATCATAGCTAGCGTTGTTAGCTTCGTTTCGCATGTTTGAACAGAGAAATCCGAAATCACACGAGCCAGGTATGAACATTTTAATTTACTCACTGGCTCTTCTCAACTCCATTATCAAATAAGCAAATTTCCTCATGTCTCTCGACCTGTGTTTCAAAATCTTGATTTTTTAATTCTATATCACAAGAGCCAGGTATAAACATTTTAATTTACTCACTGGCACTTCTCAACTCCATCCTCAAATAAGCTAATTTCCTCATGTCTCTCGACCTAGGTTTTAAAATCTTTCATTTTTAATTGTATATCATAGCTAGCGTTGTTAGCTTCGATTCGCATGTTTGAACACAAAAATCCGATATCACACGAGCGAGGTATGAACATTTTAATTTACTGACACACTCTTCTCCACTACCTCCTCAAATTTGCTAATTTCCTCATGTCTCTCGACCTGAGTTCCAAAACCTTGATTTTTTAATTCTATATCATAGCTAGCGTTGTTAGCTTCGTTTCGCATGTTTGAACACAGAAATCCGATATCACACGAGCCAGGTATAAACATTTTAATTTACTCACTGGCACTTCTCAACTCCATCCTCAAATAAGCTAATTTCCTCATGTCTCTCGACCTTGCTTTCAAAATCTCGAAATTTTACTTCTATATCATTGCTAGCGTTGTTAGCTTCGATTCGCATGTTTGAACCCAAAAATCCGATATCACACGAGCGAGGTATGAACATTTTAATTTACTGACACACTCTTCTCCACTACCTCCTCAAATTTGCTAATTTCCTCATGTCTCTCGACTTGAGTTTCAAAATCTTGATTATTTATTTCCATATCATAGCTAGCGTTGTTAGCTTCGTTTCGCATGTTTGAACAGAGAAATCCGAAATCACACGAGCCAGGTATGAACATTTTAATTTACTCACTGGCTCTTCTCAACTCCATTATCAAATAAGCTAATTTCCTCATGTCTCTCGACCTGGGTTTCAAAATCTTGATTTTTTAATTCTATATCATACCTAGCATTGTTAGCTTCGATTCGCATGTTTGAACGCAAAAATCCGATATCACAAGAGCCAGGTATGAACATTTTAATTTACTGACACACTCTTCTCCACTACCTCCTCAAATTTGCTAATTTCCTCATGTCTCTCGACCTGAGTTTCAAAATCTTGATTTTTTAATTTTATATCATAGCTTGCGTTGTTAGCTTCGATTCGCATGTTTGAACACAAAAATCCGATATCACACGAGCGAGGTATGAACATTTTAATTTACTGACACACTCTTCTCCACTACCTCCCCAAATTTGCTAATTTCCTCATGTCTCTCGACCTGAGTTTCAAAATCATGATTTTCTAATTCTATATCATAGCTAGCGTTGTTAGCTTCGATTCGCATGTTTGAACACAAAAATCCGATATCACACGAGCGAGGTATGAACATTTTAATTTTTTGGCACACTCTTCTCCACTACCTCCCCAAATTTGCTAATTTCCTCATGTCTCTCGACCTTGCTTTCAAAATCTTGATTTTTTAATTTTATATCATAGCTAGCGTTCTTAGCTTCGATTCGCATGTTTGAACACAAAAATCCGATATCACACGAGCCAGGTATGAACATTTTAATTTATTGGCACACTCTTCTCCACTACCTCCTCAAATAAGCTAATTTCGTCATGTCTCTCGACCTGAGTTCCAAAACCTTGATTTTTTAATTCTATATCATAGCTAGCGTTGTTAGCTTCGTTTCGCATGTTTGAACACAGAAATCCGATATCACACGAGCCAGGTATAAACATTTTAATTTACTCACTGGCACTTCTCAACTCCATCCTCAAATAAGCTAATTTCCTCATGTCTCTCGACCTTGCTTTCAAAATCTCGAAATTTTACTTCTATATCATTGCTAGCGTTGTTAGCTTCGATTCGCATGTTTGAACACAAAAATCCGATATCACACGAGCGAGGTATGAATATTTTAATTTACTGACACACTCTTCTCCACTACCTCCTCAAATTTGCTAATTTCCTCATGTCTCTCGACTTGAGTTTCAAAATCTTGATTATTTATTTCCATATCATAGCTAGCGTTGTTAGCTTCGTTTCGCATGTTTGAACAGAGAAATCCGAAATCACACGAGCCAGGTATGAACATTTTAATTTACTCACTGGCTCTTCTCAACTCCATTATCAAATAAGCTAATTTCCTCATGTCTCTCGACCTGGGTTTCAAAATCTTGATTTTTTAATTCTATATCATACCTAGCATTGTTAGCTTCGATTCGCATGTTTGAACGCAAAAATCCGATATCACAAGAGCCAGGTATGAACATTTTAATTTACTGACACACTCTTCTCCACTACCTCCTCAAATTTGCTAATTTCCTCATGTCTCTCGACCTGAGTTTCAAAATCTTGATTTTTTAATTTTATATCATAGCTAGCGTTGTTAGCTTCGATTCGCATGTTTGAACACAAAAATCCGATATCACACGAGCGAGGTATGAACATTTTAATTAATTGACACACTCTTCTCCACTACCTCCTCAAATAAGCTAATTTCCTCATGTCTCTCGACCTGAGTTTCAAAACCTTGAATTTTTAATTCTATATCATAGCTAGCGTTGTTAGCTTCGTTTCGCATGTTTGAACACAGAAATCCGATATCACACGAGCCAGGTATAAACATTTTAATTTACTCACTGGCACTTCTCAACTCCATCCTCAAATAAGCTAATTTCCTCATGTCTCTCGACCTTGCTTTCAAAATCGTGAATTTTTACTTCTATATCATTTCTAGCGTTGTTTGCTTCGATTCGCATGTTTGAACACAAAAATCCGATATCACACGAGCAAGGTATGAACATTTTAATTTACTGACACACTCTTCTCCACTACCTCCTCAAATTTGCTAATTTCCTCATGTCTCTCGACTTGAGTTTCAAAATCTTGATTTTTTATTTCCATATCATAGCTAGCGTTGTTAGCTTCGTTTCGCATGTTTGAACAGAGAAATCCGAAATCACACGAGCCAGGTATGAACATTTTAATTTACTCACTGGCTCTTCTCAACTCCATCTTCAAATAAGCTAATTTCCTCATGTCTCTCGACCTGGGTTTCAAAATCTTGATTTTTTAATTCTATATCATAGCTAGCATTGTTAGCTTCGCTTCGCATGTTTGAACGCAAAAATCCGATATCACACGAGCCAGATATAAACATTTTAATTTACTGACACACTCTTCTCCACTACCTCCTAAAATTTGCTAATTTCCTCATGTCTCTCGACCTGAGTTTCAAAATATTGATTTTTTAATTTTATATCATACCTAGCGTTCTTAGCTTCGATTCGCATGTTTGAACACAAAAATCCGATATCACACGAGCGAGGTATGAACATTTTAATTTATTGGCACACTCTTCTCCACTACCTCCTCAAATAAGCTAATTTCGTCATGTCTCTCGACCTGAGTTCCAAAACCTTGATTTTTTAATTCTATATCATAGCTAGCGTTGTTAGCTTCGTTTCGCATGTTTGAACACAGAAATCCGATATCACACGAGCCAGGTATAAACATTTTAATTTACTCACTGGCACTTCTCAACTCCATCCTCAAATAAGCTAATTTCCTCATGTCTCTCGACCTTGCTTTCAAAATCTCGAAATTTTACTTCTATATCATTGCTAGCGTTGTTAGCTTCGATTCGCATGTTTGAACACAAAAATCCGATATCACACGAGCGAGGTATGAACATTTTAATTTATTGGCACACTCTTCTCCACTACCTCCTCAAATAAGCTAATTTCGTCATGTCTCTCGACCTGAGTTCCAAAACCTTGATTTTTTAATTCTATATCATAGCTAGCGTTGTTAGCTTCGTTTCGCATGTTTGAACACAGAAATCCGATATCACACGAGCCAGGTATAAACATTTTAATTTACTCACTGGCACTTCTCAACTCCATCCTCAAATAAGCTAATTTCCTCATGTCTCTCGACCTTGCTTTCAAAATCTCGAAATTTTACTTCTATATCATTGCTAGCGTTGTTAGCTTCGATTCGCATGTTTGAACACAAAAATCCGATATCACACGAGCGAGGTATGAACATTTTAATTTATTGGCACACTCTTCTCCACTACCTCCTCAAATAAGCTAATTTCGTCATGTCTCTCGACCTGAGTTCCAAAACCTTGATTTTTTAATTCTATATCATAGCTAGCGTTGTTAGCTTCGTTTCGCATGTTTGAACACAGAAATCCGATATCACACGAGCCAGGTATAAACATTTTAATTTACTCACTGGCACTTCTCAACTCCATCCTCAAATAAGCTAATTTCCTCATGTCTCTCGACCTTGCTTTCAAAATCTCGAAATTTTACTTCTATATCATTGCTAGCGTTGTTAGCTTCGATTCGCATGTTTGAACACAAAAATCCGATATCACACGAGCGAGGTATGAACATTTTAATTTATTGGCACACTCTTCTCCACTACCTCCTCAAATAAGCTAATTTCGTCATGTCTCTCGACCTGAGTTCCAAAACCTTGATTTTTTAATTCTATATCATAGCTAGCGTTGTTAGCTTCGTTTCGCATGTTTGAACACAGAAATCCGATATCACACGAGCCAGGTATAAACATTTTAATTTACTCACTGGCACTTCTCAACTCCATCCTCAAATAAGCTAATTTCCTCATGTCTCTCGACCTTGCTTTCAAAATCTCGAAATTTTACTTCTATATCATTGCTAGCGTTGTTAGCTTCGATTCGCATGTTTGAACACAAAAATCCGATATCACACGAGCGAGGTATGAACATTTTAATTTACTGACACACTCTTCTCCACTACCTCCTCAAATTTGCTAATTTCCTCATGTCTCTCGACTTGAGTTTCAAAATCTTGATTATTTATTTCCATATCATAGCTAGCGTTGTTAGCTTCGTTTCGCATGTTTGAACAGAGAAATCCGAAATCACACGAGCCAGGTATGAACATTTTAATTTACTCACTGGCTCTTCTCAACTCCATTATCAAATAAGCAAATTTCCTCATGTCTCTCGACCTGTGTTTCAAAATCTTGATTTTTTAATTCTATATCACAAGAGCCAGGTATAAACATTTTAATTTACTCACTGGCACTTCTCAACTCCATCCTCAAATAAGCTAAGTTCCTCATGTCTCTCGACCTAGGTTTTAAAATCTTTCATTTTTAATTGTATATCATAGCTAGCGTTGTTAGCTTCGATTCGCATGTTTGAACACAAAAATCCGATATCACACGAGCGAGGTATGAACATTTTAATTTACTGACACACTCTTCTCCACTACCTCCTCAAATTTGCTAATTTCCTCATGTCTCTCGACTTGAGTTTCAAAATCTTGATTATTTATTTCCATATCATAGCTAGCGTTGTTAGCTTCGTTTCGCATGTTTGAACAGAGAAATCCGAAATCACACGAGCCAGGTATGAAAATTTTAATTTACTCACTGGCTCTTCTCAACTCCATTATCAAATAAGCAAATTTCCTCATGTCTCTCGACCTGGGTTTCAAAATCTTGATTTTTTAATTCTATATCACAAGAGCCAGGTATAAACATTTTAATTTACTCACTGGCACTTCTCAACTCCATCCTCAAATAAGCTAATTTCCTCATGTCTCTCGACCTAGGTTTTAAAATCTTTCATTTTTAATTGTATATCATAGCTAGCGTTGTTAGCTTCGATTCGCATGTTTGAACACAAAAATCCGATATCACACGAGCGAGGTATGAACATTTTAATTTACTGACACACTCTTCTCCACTACCTCCTCAAAATTTGCTAATTTCCTCATGTCTCTCGACCTGAGTTCCAAAACCTTGATTTTTTAATTCTATATCATAGCTAGCGTTGTTAGCTTCGTTTCGCATGTTTGAACACAGAAATCCGATATCACACGAGCCAGGTATAAACATTTTAATTTACTCACTGGCACTTCTCAACTCCATCCTCAAATAAGCTAATTTCCTCATGTCTCTCGACCTGGGTTTCAAAATCTTGATTTTTTAATTCTATATCATAGCTAGCATTGTTTGCTTCGATTCGCATGTTTGAACACAAAAATCCGATATCACACGAGCAAGGTATGAACATTTTAATTTACTGACACACTCTTCTCCACTACCTCCTCAAATTTGCTAATTTCCTCATGTCTCTCGACTTGAGTTTCAAAATCTTGATTTTTTATTTCCATATCATAGCTAGCGTTGTTAGCTTCGTTTCGCATGTTTGAACAGAGAAATCCGAAATCACACGAGCCAGGTATGAACATTTTAATTTACTCACTGGCTCTTCTCAACTCCATCTTCAAATAAGCTAATTTCCTCATGTCTCTCGACCTGGGTTTCAAAATCTTGATTTTTTAATGCTATATCATAGCTAGCATTGTTAGCTTCGCTTCGCATGTTTGAACGCAAAAATCCGATATCACAAGAGCCAGGTATGAACATTTTAATTTACTGACACACTCTTCTCCACTACCTCCTCAAATTTGCTAATTTCCTCATGTCTCTCGACCTGAGTTTCAAAATATTGATTTTTTAATTTTATATCATAGCTAGCGTTCTTAGCTTCGATTCGCATGTTTGAACACAAAAATCCGATATCACACGAGCGAGGTATGAACATTTTAATTTATTGGCACACTCTTCTCCACTACCTCCTCAAATAAGCTAATTTCGTCATGTCTCTCGACCTGAGTTCCAAAACCTTGATTTTTTAATTCTATATCATAGCTAGCGTTGTTAGCTTCGTTTCGCATGTTTGAACACAGAAATCCGATATCACACGAGCCAGGTATAAACATTTTAATTTACTCACTGGCACTTCTCAACTCTATCCTCAAATAAGCTAATTTCCTCATGTCTCTCGACCTTGCTTTCAAAATCTCGAAATTTTACTTCTATATCATTGCTAGCGTTGTTAGCTTCGATTCGCATGTTTGAACACAAAAATCCGATATCACACGAGCGAGGTATGAACATTTTAATTTACTGACACACTCTTCTCCACTACCTCCTCAAATTTGCTAATTTCCTCATGTCTCTCGACTTGAGTTTCAAAATCTTGATTATTTATTTCCATATCATAGCTAGCGTTGTTAGCTTCGTTTCGCATGTTTGAACAGAGAAATCCGAAATCACACGAGCCAGGTATGAACATTTTAATTTACTCACTGGCTCTTCTCAACTCCATTATCAAATAAGCAAATTTCCTCATGTCTCTCGACCTGGGTTTCAAAATCTTGATTTTTTAATTCTATATCATACCTAGCATTGTTAGCTTCGATTCGCATGTTTGAACGCACAAATCCGATATCACAAGAGCCAGGTATGAACATTTTAATTTACTGACACACTCTTCTCCACTACCTCCTAAAATTTGCTAATTTCCTCATGTCTCTCGACCTGAGTTTCAAAATCTTGATTTTTTAATTTTATATCATAGCTAGCGTTGTTAGCTTCGATTCGCATGTTTGAACACAAAAATCCGATATCACACGAGCGAGGTATGAACATTTTAATTAATTGACACACTCTTCTCCACTACCTCCTCAAATAAGCTAATTTCCTCATGTCTCTCGACCTGAGTTTCAAAACCTTGAATTTTTAATTCTATATCATAGCTAGCGTTGTTAGCTTCGTTTCGCATGTTTGAACACAGAAATCCGATATCACACGAGCCAGGTATAAACATTTTAATTTACTCACTAGCACTTCTCAACTCCATCCTCAAATAAGCTAATTTCCTCATGTCTCTCGACCTTGCTTTCAAAATCGTGAATTTTTACTTCTATATCATTTCTAGCGTTGTTTGCTTCGATTCGCATGTTTGAACACAAAAATCCGATATCACACGAGCAAGGTATGAACATTTTAATTTACTGACACACTCTTCTCCACTACCTCCTCAAATTTGCTAATTTCCTCATGTCTCTCGACTTGAGTTTCAAAATCTTGATTTTTTATTTCCATATCATAGCTAGCGTTGTTAGCTTCGTTTCGCATGTTTGAACAGAGAAATCCGAAATCACACGAGCCAGGTATGAACATTTTAATTTACTCACTGGCTCTTCTCAACTCCATCTTCAAATAAGCTAATTTCCTCATGTCTCTCGACCTGGGTTTCAAAATCTTGATTTTTTAATTCTATATCATAGCTAGCATTGTTAGCTTCGCTTCGCATGTTTGAACGCAAAAATCCGATATCACACGAGCCAGATATAAACATTTTAATTTACTGACACACTCTTCTCCACTACCTCCTCAAATTTGCTAATTTCCTCATGTCTCTCGACCTGAGTTTCAAAATATTGATTTTTTAATTTTATATCATAGCTAGCGTTCTTAGCTTCGATTCGCATGTTTGAACACAAAAATCCGATATCACACGAGCGAGGTATGAACATTTTCATTTATTGGCACACTCTTCTCCACTACCTCCTCAAATAAGCTAATTTCGTCATGTCTCTCGACCTAAGTTCCAAAACCTTGATTTTTTAATTCTATATCATAGCTAGCGTTGTTAGCTTCGTTTCGCATGTTTGAACACAGAAATCCGATATCACACGAGCCAGGTATAAACATTTTAATTTACTCACTGGCACTTCTCAACTCTATCCTCAAATAAGCTAATTTCCTCATGTCTCTCGACCTTGCTTTCAAAATCTCGAAATTTTACTTCTATATCATTGCTAGCGTTGTTAGCTTCGATTCGCATGTTTGAACACAAAAATCCGATATCACACGAGCGAGGTATGAACATTTTTATTTACTGACACACTCTTCTCCACTACCTCCTCAAAATTTGCTAATTTCCTCATGTCTCTCGACCTGAGTTTCAAAATCTTGATTTTTTAATTTTATATCATAGCTAGCGTTGTTAGCTTCGTTTCGCATGTTTGAACACAGAAATCCGATATCACACGAGCCAGGTATAAACATTTTAATTTACTCACTGGCACTTCTCAACGCCATCCTCAAATAAGCTAAATTCCTCATGTCTCTCGACCTAGGTTTTAAAATCTTTCATTTTTAATTGTATATCATAGCTAGCGTTGTTAGCTTCGTTTCGCATGTTTGAACACAAAAATCCGATATCACACGAGCCAGGTATGAACATTTTAATTTATTGGCACACTCTTCTCCACTACCTCCTCAAATAAGCTAATTTCCTCATGTCTCTCGACCTGAGTTTCAAAACCTTGATTTTTTAATTCTATATCATAGCTAGCGTTGTTTGCTTCGATTCGCATGTTTGAACACAAAAATCCGATATCACACGAGCAAGGTATGAACATTTTAATTTACTGACAAACTCTTCTCCACTACCTCCTCAAATTTGCTAATTTCGTCATGTCTCTCGACCTGAGTCTCAAAATCTTGATTTTTTAATTCTATATTATAGCTAGCGTTGTTAGCTTCGATTCGCATGTTTGAACACAGAAATCCGATATCACACGAGCCAGATATGAACATTTTAATTTACTGACGCACTCTTTTCTACTGCCTCCTCAAAATTTGCTAATTTTCTCATGTCTCTCGACCTGAGTTTCAAAATCTTGATTTTTTAATTCTATATTATGGCTAGCGTTCTTAGCTTCGATTCGCATGTTTGAACACAAAAATCCGATATCACAGGAGCCAGGCATGAACATTTTAATTTACTGACATACTCTTCTCCAAAGCCTCCTCAAATAAGCTAATTTCCTCATGTCTCTCGACCTGGCTTTCTAAATCTTGAATTTTTACTTCTATATCATAGCTAGGATTGTTAGCTTCGATTCGCATGTTTGAACACAAAAATCCGATATCACACGAGCCAGATATGAACATTTTAATTTACTGACACACTCTTCTCCACTACCTCCTCAAATTTGCTAATTTCCTCATGTCTCTCGACCTGAGTTTCAAAATCTTGATTTTTTAATTTTATATCATAGCTAGCGTTCTTAGCTTCGATTCGCATGTTTGAACACAAAAATCCGATATCACACGAGCGAGGTATGAACATTTTAATTTATTGGCACACTCTTCTCCACTACCTCCTCAAATAAGCTTATTTCGTCATGTCTCTCGACCTGAGTTCCAAAACCTTGATTTTTTAATTCTATATCATAGCTAGCGTTGTTAGCTTCGTTTCGCATGTTTGAACACAGAAATCCGATATCACACGAGCCAGGTATAAACATTTTAATTTACTCACTGGCACTTCTCAACTCCATCCTCAAATAAGCTAATTTCCTCATGTCTCTCGACCTAGGTTTTAAAATCTTTAATTTTTAATTGTATATCATAGCTAGCGTTGTTAGCTTCGATTCGCATGTTTGAACACAAAAATCCGATATCACACGAGCGAGGTATGAACATTTTAATTTATTGACACACTCTTCTCCACTACCTCCTCAAATAAGCTAATTTCCTCATGTCTCTCGACCTGAGTTTCAAAACCTTGATTTTTTAATTCTATATCATAGCTAGCGTTGTTAGCTTCGTTTCGCATGTTTGAACACAGAAATCCGATATCACACGAGCCAGGTATAAACATTTTAATTTACTCACTGGCACTTCTCAACTCCATCCTCAAATAAGCTAATTTCCTCATGTCTCTCGACCTGGGTTTCAAAATCTTGATTTTTTAATTCTATATCATAGCTAGCATTGTTAGCTTCGATTCGCATGTTTGAACACAAAAATCCGATATCACACGAGCCAGATATGAACATTTTAATTTACTGACACACTCTTCTCCACTACCTCCTCAAATTTGCTAATTTCCTCATGTCTCTCGACCTGAGTTTCAAAATCTTGATTTTTTAATTTTATATCATAGCTAGCGTTGTTAGCTTCGATTCGCATGTTTGAACACAAAAATCCGATATCACACGAGCGAGGTATGAACATTTTAATTAATTGACACACTCTTCTCCACTACCTCCTCAAATAAGCTAATTTCCTCATGTCTCTCGACCTGAGTTTCAAAACCTTGAATTTTTAATTCTATATCATAGCTAGCGTTGTTAGCTTCGTTTCGCATGTTTGAACACAGAAATCCGATATCACACGAGCCAGGTATAAACATTTTAATTTACTCACTGGCACTTCTCAACTCCATCCTCAAATAAGCTAATTTCCTCATGTCTCTCGACCTTGCTTTCAAAATCGTGAATTTTTACTTCTATATCATTTCTAGCGTTGTTTGCTTCGATTCGCATGTTTGAACACAAAAATCCGATATCACACGAGCAAGGTATGAACATTTTAATTTACTGACACACTCTTCTCCACTACCTCCTCAAATTTGCTAATTTCCTCATGTCTCTCGACTTGAGTTTCAAAATCTTGATTTTTTATTTCCATATCATAGCTAGCGTTGTTAGCTTCGTTTCGCATGTTTGAACAGAGAAATCCGAAATCACACGAGCCAGGTATGAACATTTTAATTTACTCACTGGCTCTTCTCAACTCCATCTTCAAATAAGCTAATTTCCTCATGTCTCTCGACCTGGGTTTCAAAATCTTGATTTTTTAATTCTATATCATAGCTAGCATTGTTAGCTTCGCTTCGCATGTTTGAACGCAAAAATCCGATACCACACGAGCCATATATAAACATTTTAATTTACTGACACACTCTTCTCCACTACCTCCTCAAATTTGCTAATTTCCTCATGTCTCTCGACCTGAGTTTCAAAATATTGATTTTTTAATTTTATATCATAGCTAGCGTTCTTAGCTTCGATTCGCATGTTTGAACACAAAAATCCGATATCACACGAGCCAGGTATGAACATTTTAATTTATTGGCACACTCTTCTCCACTACCTCCTCAAATAAGCTAATTTCGTCATGTCTCTCGACCTGAGTTCCAAAACCTTGATTTTTTAATTCTATATCATAGCTAGCGTTGTTAGCTTCGTTTCGCATGTTTGAACACAGAAATCCGATATCACACGAGCCAGGTATAAACATTTTAATTTACTCACTGGCACTTCTCAACCCCATCCTCAAATAAGCTAATTTCCTCATGTCTCTCGACCTTGCTTTCAAAATCTCGAAATTTTACTTCTATATCATTGCTAGCGTTGTTAGCTTCGATTCGCATGTTTGAACACAAAAATCCGATATCACACGAGCGAGGTATGAACATTTTAATTTACTGACACACTCTTCTCCACTACCTCCTCAAAATTTGCTAATTTCCTCATGTCTCTCGACCTGAGTTTCAAAATCTTGATTTTTTAATTTTATATCATAGCTAGCGTTGTTAGCTTCGTTTCGCATGTTTGAACACAGAAATCCGAAATCACACGAGCCAGGTATAAACATTTTAATTTACTCACTGGCACTTCTCAACTCCATCCTCAAATAAGCTAATTTCCTCATGTCTCTCGACCTAGGTTTTAAAATCTTTCATTTTTAATTGTATATCATAGCTAGCGTTGTTAGCTTCGATTCGCATGTTTGAACACAAAAATCCGATATCACACGAGCGAGGTATGAACATTTTAATTTATTGACACACTCTTCTCCACTACCTCCTCAAATAAGCTAATTTCCTCATGTCTCTCGACCTGAGTTTCAAAACCTTGATTTTTTAATTCTATATCATAGCTAGCGTTGTTAGCTTCGTTTCGCATGTTTGAACACAGAAATCCGATATCACACGAGCCAGGTATAAACATTTTAATTTACTCACTGGCACTTCTCAACTCCATCCTCAAATAAGCTAATTTCCTCATGTCTCTCGACCTTGCTTTCAAAATCTGGAATTTTTACTTCTATCATAGCTAGCGTTGTTAGCTTCGATTCGCATGTTTGAACACAAAAATCCGATATCACACGAGCCAGGTATGAACATTTTAATTTACTGACACACTCTTCTCCACTACCTCCCCAAATTTGCTAATTTCCTCATGTCTCTCGACCTGAGTTTCAAAATCATGATTTTCTAATTCTATATCATAGCTAGCGTTGTTAGCTTCGATTCACATGTTTGAACACAAAAATCCGATATCACACGAGCCAGGTATGAACATTTTAATTTATTGACATACTCTTCTCCACTACCTCCTCAAATAAGCTAATTTCGTCATGTCTCTCGACCTAAGTTCCAAAACCTTGATTTTTTAATTCTATATCATAGCTAGCGTTGTTAGCTTCGTTTCGCATGTTTGAAGACAGAAATCCGATATCACACGAGCCAGGTATAAACATTTTAATTTACTCATTGGCACTTCTCAACTCCATCCTAAAATAATCTAATTTCCTCATGTCTCTCGACCTTGCTTTCAAAATCTTGAATTTTTACTTCTATATCATTGCTAGCGTTGTTAGCCTCGATTCGCATGTTTGAACACAAAAATCCGATATCACACGAGCCAGGTATGAACATTTTAATTTACTGACACACTCTTGTCCACTACCTACTCAAATTTGCTAATTTCCTCATGTACCTCGACCTGAGTTTCAAAATCTTGATTTTTTAATTCTATATTATGGCTAGCGTTGTTAGCTTCGATTCGCATGTTTGAACACAAAAATCCGATATCACAGGAGCCAGGTATGAATATTTTAATTTACTGACATACTCTTCTCCAAAGCCTCCTCAAATTTGCTAATTTCCTCATGTCTCTCGACCTGGCTTTCAAAATCTTGAATTTTTACTTCTATATCATAGCTAGGATTGTTAGCTTCGATTCGCATGTTTGAACACAAAAATCTGATATCACACGAGCCAGATATGAACATTTTAATTTACTGACACACTCTTCTCCACTACCTCCTCAAATTTGCTAATTTCCTCATGTCTCTCGACTTGAGTTTCAAAATCTTGATTATTTATTTCCATAGCATAGCTAGCGTTGTTAGCTTCGTTTCGCATGTTTGAACAGAGAAATCCGAAATCACACGAGCCAGGTATGAACATTTTAATTTACTCACTGGCTCTTCTCAACTCCATTATCAAATAAGCTAATTTCCTCATGTCTCTCGACCTGGGTTTCAAAATCTTGATTTTTTAATTCTATATCATACCTAGCATTGTTAGCTTCGATTCGCATGTTTGAACGCAAAAATCCGATATCACAAGAGCCAGGTATGAACATTTTAATTTACTGACACACTCTTCTCCACTACCTCCTCAAATTTGCTAATTTCCTCATGTCTCTCGCCCTGAGTTTCAAAATCTTGATTTTTTAATTTTATATCATAGCTTGCGTTGTTAGCTTCGATTCGCATGTTTGAACACAAAAATCCGATATCACACGAGCGAGGTATGAACATTTTAATTTACTGACACACTCTTCTCCACTACCTCCCCAAATTTGCTAATTTCCTCATGTCTCTCGACCTGAGTTTCAAAATCATGATTTTCTAATTCTATATCATAGCTAGCGTTGTTAGCTTCGATTCGCATGTTTGAACACAAAAATCCGATATCACACGAGCGAGGTATGAACATTTTAATTAATTGACACACTCTTCTCCACTACCTCCTCAAATAAGCTAATTTCCTCATGTCTCTCGACCTGAGTTTCAAAACCTTGAATTTTTAATTCTATATCATAGCTAGCGTTGTTAGCTTCGTTTCGCATGTTTGAACACAGAAATCCGATATCACACGAGCCAGGTATAAACATTTTAATTTACTCACTAGCACTTCTCAACTCCATCCTCAAATAAGCTAATTTCCTCATGTCTCTCGACCTTGCTTTCAAAATCGTGAATTTTTACTTCTATATCATTTCTAGCGTTGTTTGCTTCGATTCGCATGTTTGAACACAAAAATCCGATATCACACGAGCAAGGTATGAACATTTTAATTTACTGACACACTCTTCTCCACTACCTCCTCAAATTTGCTAATTTCCTCATGTCTCTCGACTTGAGTTTCAAAATCTTGATTTTTTATTTCCATATCATAGCTAGCGTTGTTAGCTTCGTTTCGCATGTTTGAACAGAGAAATCCGAAATCACACGAGCCAGGTATGAACATTTTAATTTACTCACTGGCTCTTCTCAACTCCATCTTCAAATAAGCTAATTTCCTCATGTCTCTCGACCTGGGTTTCAAAATCTTGATTTTTTAATTCTATATCATAGCTAGCATTGTTAGCTTCGCTTCGCATGTTTGAACGCAAAAATCCGATATCACACGAGCCAGATATAAACATTTTAATTTACTGACACACTCTTCTCCACTACCTCCTCAAATTTGCTAATTTCCTCATGTCTCTCGACCTGAGTTTCAAAATATTGATTTTTTAATTTTATATCATAGCTAGCGTTCTTAGCTTCGATTCGCATGTTTGAACACAAAAATCCGATATCACACGAGCGAGGTATGAACATTTTCATTTATTGGCACACTCTTCTCCACTACCTCCTCAAATAAGCTAATTTCGTCATGTCTCTCGACCTAAGTTCCAAAACCTTGATTTTTTAATTCTATATCATAGCTAGCGTTGTTAGCTTCGTTTCGCATGTTTGAACACAGAAATCCGATATCACACGAGCCAGGTATAAACATTTTAATTTACTCACTGGCACTTCTCAACTCCATCCTCAAATAAGCTAATTTCCTCATGTCTCTCGACCTTGCTTTCAAAATCTCGAAATTTTACTTCTATATCATTGCTAGCGTTGTTAGCTTCGATTCGCATGTTTGAACACAAAAATCCGATATCACACGAGCGAGGTATGAACATTTTTATTTACTGACACACTCTTCTCCACTACCTCCTCAAAATTTGCTAATTTCCTCATGTCTCTCGACCTGAGTTTCAAAATCTTGATTTTTTAATTTTATATCATAGCTAGCGTTGTTAGCTTCGTTTCGCATGTTTGAACACAGAAATCCGATATCACACGAGCCAGGTATAAACATTTTAATTTACTCACTGGCACTTCTCAACGCCATCCTCAAATAAGCTAAATTCCTCATGTCTCTCGACCTAGGTTTTAAAATCTTTCATTTTTAATTGTATATCATAGCTAGCGTTGTTAGCTTCGTTTCGCATGTTTGAACACAAAAATCCGATATCACACGAGCCAGGTATGAACATTTTAATTTATTGGCACACTCTTCTCCACTACCTCCTCAAATAAGCTAATTTCCTCATGTCTCTCGACCTGAGTTTCAAAACCTTGATTTTTTAATTCTATATCATAGCTAGCGTTGTTTGCTTCGATTCGCATGTTTGAACACAAAAATCCGATATCACACGAGCAAGGTATGAACATTTTAATTTACTGACAAACTCTTCTCCACTACCTCCTCAAATTTGCTAATTTCGTCATGTCTCTCGACCTGAGTCTCAAAATCTTGATTTTTTAATTCTATATTATAGCTAGCGTTGTTAGCTTCGATTCGCATGTTTGAACACAGAAATCCGATATCACACGAGCCAGATATGAACATTTTAATTTACTGACGCACTCTTTTCTACTGCCTCCTCAAAATTTGCTAATTTTCTCATGTCTCTCGACCTGAGTTTCAAAATCTTGATTTTTTAATTCTATATTATGGCTAGCGTTCTTAGCTTCGTTTCGCATGTTTGAACAGAGAAATCCGAAATCACACGAGCCAGGTATGAACATTTTAATTTACTCACTGGCTCTTCTCAACTCCATTATCAAATAAGCTAATTTCCTCATGTCTCTCGACCTGGGTTTCAAAATCTTGATTTTTTAATTCTATATCATACCTAGCATTGTTAGCTTCGATTCGCATGTTTGAACGCAAAAATCCGATATCACAAGAGCCAGGTATGAACATTTTAATTTACTGACACACTCTTCTCCACTACCTCCTCAAATTTGCTAATTTCCTCATGTCTCTCGACCTGAGTTTCAAAATCTTGATTTTTTAATTTTATATCATAGCTAGCGTTGTTAGCTTCGATTCGCATGTTTGAACACAAAAAGCCGATATCACACGAGCGAGGTATGAACATTTTAATTAATTGACACACTCTTCTCAACTACCTCCTCAAATAAGCTAATTTCCTCATGTCTCTCGACCTGAGTTTCAAAACCTTGAATTTTTAATTCTATATCATAGCTAGCGTTGTTAGCTTCGTTTCGCATGTTTGAACACAGAAATCCGATATCACACGAGCCAGGTATAAACATTTTAATTTACTCACTGGCACTTCTCAACTCCATCCTCAAATAAGCTAATTTCCTCATGTCTCTCGACCTTGCTTTCAAAATCGTGAATTTTTACTTCTATATCATTTCTAGCGTTGTTTGCTTCGATTCGCATGTTTGAACACAAAAATCCGATATCACACGAGCAAGGTATGAACATTTTAATTTATTGGCACACTTTTCTCCACTACCTCCTCAAATAAGCTAATTTCGTCATGTCTCTCGACCTTGCTAGCGTTGTTAGCTTCGTTTCGCATGTTTGAACACAGAAATCCGATATCACACGAGCCAGGTATAAACATTTTAATTTACTCACTGGCACTTCTCAACTCCATCCTCAAATAAGCTAATTTCCTCATGTCTCTCGACCTTGCTTTCAAAATCTCGAAATTTTACTTCTATATCATTGCTAGCGTTGTTAGCTTCGATTCGCATGTTTGAACACAAAAATCCGATATCACACGAGCGAGGTATGAACATTTTAATTTACTGACACACTCTTCTCCACTACCTCCTCAAATTTGCTAATTTCCTCATGTCTCTCGACTTGAGTTTCAAAATCTTGATTATTTATTTCCATATCATAGCTAGCGTTGTTAGCTTCGTTTCGCATGTTTGAACAGAGAAATCCGAAATCACACGAGCCAGGTATGAACATTTTAATTTACTCACTGGCTCTTCTCAACTCCATTATCAAATAAGCTGATTTCCTCATGTCTCTCGACCTGGGTTTCAAAATCTTGATTTTTTAATTCTATATCATACCTAGCATTGTTAGCTTCGATTCGCATGTTTGAACGCAAAAATCCGATATCACAAGAGCCAGGTATGAACATTTTAATTTACTGACACACTCTTCTCCACTACCTCCTCAAATTTGCTAATTTCCTCATGTCTCTCGACCTGAGTTTCAAAATCTTGATTTTTTAATTTTATATCATAGCTTGCGTTGTTAGCTTCGATTCGCATGTTTGAACACAAAAATCCGATATCACACGAGCCAGGTATAAACATTTTAATTTACTGACACACTCTTCTCCACTCCATCCCCAAATTTGCTAATTTCCTCATGTCTCTCGACCTCGGTTTCAAAATCTTGATTTTTTAATTCTATATCATAGCTAGCGTTGTTTGCTTCGATTCGCATGTTTGAACACAAAAATCCGATATCACACGAGCAAGGTATGAACATTTTAATTTACTGACACACTCTTCTCCACTACCTCCTCAAATTTGCTAATTTCCTCATGTCTCTCGACTTGAGTTTCAAAATCTTGATTTTTTATTTCCATATCATAGCTAGCGTTGTTAGCTTCGTTTCGCATGTTTGAACAGAGAAATCCGATATCACACGAGCCAGGTATGAACATTTTAATTTACTCACTGGCTCTTCTCAACTCCATCTTCAAATAAGCTAATTTCCTCATGTCTCTCGACCTGGGTTTCAAAATCTTGATTTTTTAATTCTATATCATAGCTAGCATTGTTAGCTTCGCTTCGCATGTTTGAACGCAAAAATCCGATATCACAAGAGCCAGGTATGAACATTTTAATTTACTGACACACTCTTCTCCACTACCTCCTCAAATTTGCTAATTTTCCCATGTCTCTCGACCTGAGTTTCAAAATCTTGATTTTTTAATTTTATATCATTGCTAGCGTTGTTAGCTTCGATTCGCATGTTTGAACACAAAAATCCGATATCACACGAGCGAGGTATGAACATTTTAATTTACTGACACACTCTTCTCCACTACCTCCTCAAAATTTGCTAATTTCCTCATGTCTCTCGACCTGAGTTTCAAAATCTTGATTTTTTAATTTTATATCATAGCTAGCGTTGTTAGCTTCGTTTCGCATGTTTGAACACAGAAATCCGATATCACACGAGCCAGGTATAAACATTTTAATTTACTCACTGGCACTTCTCAACTCCATCCTCAAATAAGCTAATTTCCTCATGTCTCTCGACCTAGGTTTTAAAATCTTTCATTTTTAATTGTATATCATAGCTAGCGTTGTTAGCTTCGATTCGCATGTTTGAACACAAAAATCCGATATCACACGAGCGAGGTATGAACATTTTAATTTATTGACACACTCTTCTCCACTACCTCCTCAAATAAGCTAATTTCCTCATGTCTCTCGACCTGAGTTTCAAAACCTTGATTTTTTAATTCTATATCATAGCTAGCGTTGTTAGCTTCGTTTCGCATGTTTGAACACAGAAATCCGATATCACACGAGCCAGGTATAAACATTTTAATTTACTCACTGGCACTTCTCAACTCCATCCTCAAATAAGCTAATTTCCTCATGTCTCTCGACCTTGCTTTCAAAATCTGGAATTTTTACTTCTATCATAGCTAGCGTTGTTAGCTTCGATTCGCATGTTTGAACACAAAAATCCGATATCACACGAGCCAGGTATGAACATTTTAATTTACTGACACACTCTTCTCCACTACCTCCCCAAATTTGCTAATTTCCTCATGTCTCTCGACCTGAGTTTCAAAATCATGATTTTCTAATTCTATATCATAGCTAGCGTTGTTAGCTTCGTTTCGCATGTTTGAACAGAGAAATCCGAAATCACACGAGCCAGGTATGAACATTTTAATTTACTCACTGGCTCTTCTCAACTCCATCTTCAAATAAGCTAATTTCCTCATGTCTCTCGACCTGGGTTTCAAAATCTTGATTTTTTAATTCTATATCATAGCTAGCATTGTTAGCTTCGCTTCGCATGTTTGAACGCAAAAATCCGATATCACAAGAGCCAGGTATGAACATTTTAATTTACTGACACACTCTTCTCCACTACCTCCTCAAATTTGCTAATTTCCTCATGTCTCTCGACCTGAGTTTCAAAATATTGATTTTTTAATTTTATATCATAGCTAGCGTTCTTAGCTTCGATTCGCATGTTTGAACACAAAAATCCGATATCACACGAGCGAGGTATGAACATTTTAATTTATTGGCACACTTTTCTCCACTACCTCCTCAAATAAGCTAATTTCGTCATGTCTCTCGACCTGAGTTCCAAAACCTTGATTTTTTAATTCTATATCATAGCTAGCGTTGTTAGCTTCGTTTCGCATGTTTGAACACAGAAATCCGATATCACACGAGCCAGGTATAAACATTTTAATTTACTCACTGGCACTTCTCAACTCCATCCTCAAATAAGCTAATTTCCTCATGTCTCTCGACCTTGCTTTCAAAATCTCGAAATTTTACTTCTATATCATTGCTAGCGTTGTTAGCTTCGATTCGCATGTTTGAACCCAAAAATCCGATATCACACGAGCGAGGTATGAACATTTTAATTTACTGACACACTCTTCTCCACTACCTCCTCAAATTTGCTAATTTCCTCATGTCTCTCGACTTGAGTTTCAAAATCTTGATTATTTATTTCCATATCATAGCTAGCGTTGTTAGCTTCGTTTCGCATGTTTGAACAGAGAAATCCGAAATCACACGAGCCAGGTATGAACATTTTAATTTACTCACTGGCTCTTCTCAACTCCATTATCAAATAAGCTAATTTCCTCATGTCTCTCGACCTGGGTTTCAAAATCTTGATTTTTTAATTCTATATCATACCTAGCATTGTTAGCTTCGATTCGCATGTTTGAACGCAAAAATCCGATATCACAAGAGCCAGGTATGAACATTTTAATTTACTGACACACTCTTCTCCACTACCTCCTCAAATTTGCTAATTTCCTCATGTCTCTCGACCTGAGTTTCAAAATCTTGATTTTTTAATTTTATATCATAGCTTGCGTTGTTAGCTTCGATTCGCATGTTTGAACACAAAAATCCGATATCACACGAGCGAGGTATGAACATTTTAATTTACTGACACACTCTTCTCCACTACCTCCCCAAATTTGCTAATTTCCTCATGTCTCTCGACCTGAGTTTCAAAATCATGATTTTCTAATTCTATATCATAGCTAGCGTTGTTAGCTTCGATTCGCATGTTTGAACACAAAAATCCGATATCACACGAGCGAGGTATGAACATTTTAATTTTTTGGCACACTCTTCTCCACTACCTCCCCAAATTTGCTAATTTCCTCATGTCTCTCGACCTTGCTTTCAAAATCTTGATTTTTTAATTTTATATCATAGCTAGCGTTCTTAGCTTCGATTCGCATGTTTGAACACAAAAATCCGATATCACACGAGCCAGGTATGAACATTTTAATTTATTGGCACACTCTTCTCCACTACCTCCTCAAATAAGCTAATTTCGTCA
This sequence comes from Azolla caroliniana, assembly GCF_043228905.1. Taxonomy (NCBI): domain Eukaryota; kingdom Viridiplantae; phylum Streptophyta; class Polypodiopsida; order Salviniales; family Salviniaceae; genus Azolla; species Azolla caroliniana. The sequence goes on from NW_028230442.1 coordinate 42,696, forward strand.
TGTCTCTCGACCTGAGTTCCAAAACCTTGATTTTTTAATTCTATATCATAGCTAGCGTTGTTAGCTTCGTTTCGCATGTTTGAACACAGAAATCCGATATCACACGAGCCAGGTATAAACATTTTAATTTACTCACTGGCACTTCTCAACTCCATCCTCAAATAAGCTAATTTCCTCATGTCTCTCGACCTTGCTTTCAAAATCTCGAAATTTTACTTCTATATCATTGCTAGCGTTGTTAGCTTCGATTCGCATGTTTGAACACAAAAATCCGATATCACACGAGCGAGGTATGAATATTTTAATTTACTGACACACTCTTCTCCACTACCTCCTCAAATTTGCTAATTTCCTCATGTCTCTCGACTTGAGTTTCAAAATCTTGATTATTTATTTCCATATCATAGCTAGCGTTGTTAGCTTCGTTTCGCATGTTTGAACAGAGAAATCCGAAATCACACGAGCCAGGTATGAACATTTTAATTTACTCACTGGCTCTTCTCAACTCCATTATCAAATAAGCAAATTTCCTCATGTCTCTCGACCTGGGTTTCAAAATCTTGATTTTTTAATTCTATATCATACCTAGCATTGTTAGCTTCGATTCGCATGTTTGAACGCAAAAATCCGATATCACAAGAGCCAGGTATGAACATTTTAATTTACTGACACACTCTTCTCCACTACCTCCTCAAATTTGCTAATTTCCTCATGTCTCTCGACCTGAGTTTCAAAATCTTGATTTTTTAATTTTATATCATAGCTAGCGTTGTTAGCTTCGATTCGCATGTTTGAACACAAAAATCCGATATCACACGAGCGAGGTATGAACATTTTAATTAATTGACACACTCTTCTCCACTACCTCCTCAAATAAGCTAATTTCCTCATGTCTCTCGACCTGAGTTTCAAAACGTTGAATTTTTAATTCTATATCATAGCTAGCGTTGTTAGCTTCGTTTCGCATGTTTGAACACAGAAATCCGATATCACACGAGCCAGGTATAAACATTTTAATTTACTCACTGGCACTTCTCAACTCCATCCTCAAATAAGCTAATTTCCTCATGTCTCTCGACCTTGCTTTCAAAATCGTGAATTTTTACTTCTATATCATTTCTAGCGTTGTTTGCTTCGATTCGCATGTTTGAACACAAAAATCCGATATCACACGAGCAAGGTATGAACATTTTAATTTACTGACACACTCTTCTCCACTACCTCCTCAAATTTGCTAATTTCCTCATGTCTCTCGACTTGAGTTTCAAAATCTTGATTTTTTATTTCCATATCATAGCTAGCGTTGTTAGCTTCGTTTCGCATGTTTGAACAGAGAAATCCGAAATCACACGAGCCAGGTATGAACATTTTAATTTACTCACTGGCTCTTCTCAACTCCATCTTCAAATAAGCTAATTTCCTCATGTCTCTCGACCTGGGTTTCAAAATCTTGATTTTTTAATTCTATATCATAGCTAGCATTGTTAGCTTCGCTTCGCATGTTTGAACGCAAAAATCCGATATCACACGAGCCAGATATAAACATTTTAATTTACTGACACACTCTTCTCCACTACCTCCTAAAATTTGCTAATTTCCTCATGTCTCTCGACCTGAGTTTCAAAATATTGATTTTTTAATTTTATATCATACCTAGCGTTCTTAGCTTCGATTCGCATGTTTGAACACAAAAATCCGATATCACACGAGCGAGGTATGAACATTTTAATTTATTGGCACACTCTTCTCCACTACCTCCTCAAATAAGCTAATTTCGTCATGTCTCTCGACCTGAGTTCCAAAACCTTGATTTTTTAATTCTATATCATAGCTAGCGTTGTTAGCTTCGTTTCGCATGTTTGAACACAGAAATCCGATATCACACGAGCCAGGTATAAACATTTTAATTTACTCACTGGCACTTCTCAACTCCATCCTCAAATAAGCTAATTTCCTCATGTCTCTCGACCTTGCTTTCAAAATCTCGAAATTTTACTTCTATATCATTGCTAGCGTTGTTAGCTTCGATTCGCATGTTTGAACACAAAAATCCGATATCACACGAGCGAGGTATGAACATTTTAATTTATTGGCACACTCTTCTCCACTACCTCCTCAAATAAGCTAATTTCGTCATGTCTCTCGACCTGAGTTCCAAAACCTTGATTTTTTAATTCTATATCATAGCTAGCGTTGTTAGCTTCGTTTCGCATGTTTGAACAGAGAAATCCGATATCACACGAGCCAGGTATAAACATTTTAATTTACTCACTGGCACTTCTCAACTCCATCCTCAAATAAGCTAATTTCCTCATGTCTCTCGACCTTGCTTTCAAAATCTCGAAATTTTACTTCTATATCATTGCTAGCGTTGTTAGCTTCGATTCGCATGTTTGAACACAAAAATCCGATATCACACGAGCGAGGTATGAACATTTTAATTTATTGGCACACTCTTCTCCACTACCTCCTCAAATAAGCTAATTTCGTCATGTCTCTCGACCTGAGTTCCAAAACCTTGATTTTTTAATTCTATATCATAGCTAGCGTTGTTAGCTTCGTTTCGCATGTTTGAACACAGAAATCCGATATCACACGAGCCAGGTATAAACATTTTAATTTACTCACTGGCACTTCTCAACTCCATCCTCAAATAAGCTAATTTCCTCATGTCTCTCGACCTTGCTTTCAAAATCTCGAAATTTTACTTCTATATCATTGCTAGCGTTGTTAGCTTCGATTCGCATGTTTGAACACAAAAATCCGATATCACACGAGCGAGGTATGAACATTTTAATTTATTGGCACACTCTTCTCCACTACCTCCTCAAATAAGCTAATTTCGTCATGTCTCTCGACCTGAGTTCCAAAACCTCGATTTTTTAATTCTATATCATAGCTAGCGTTGTTAGCTTCGTTTCGCATGTTTGAACACAGAAATCCGATATCACACGAGCCAGGTATAAACATTTTAATTTACTCACTGGCACTTCTCAACTCCATCCTCAAATAAGCTAATTTCCTCATGTCTCTCGACCTTGCTTTCAAAATCTCGAAATTTTACTTCTATATCATTGCTAGCGTTGTTAGCTTCGATTCGCATGTTTGAACACAAAAATCCGATATCACACGAGCGAGGTATGAACATTTTAATTTATTGGCACACTCTTCTCCACTACCTCCTCAAATAAGCTAATTTCGTCATGTCTCTCGACCTGAGTTCCAAAACCTTGATTTTTTAATTCTATATCATAGCTAGCGTTGTTAGCTTCGTTTCGCATGTTTGAACACAGAAATCCGATATCACACGAGCCAGGTATAAACATTTTAATTTACTCACTGGCACTTCTCAACTCCATCCTCAAATAAGCTAATTTCCTCATGTCTCTCGACCTTGCTTTCAAAATCTCGAAATTTTACTTCTATATCATTGCTAGCGTTGTTAGCTTCGATTCGCATGTTTGAACACAAAAATCCGATATCACACGAGCGAGGTATGAACATTTTAATTTACTGACACACTCTTCTCCACTACCTCCTCAAATTTGCTAATTTCCTCATGTCTCTCGACTTGAGTTTCAAAATCTTGATTATTTATTTCCATATCATAGCTAGCGTTGTTAGCTTCGTTTCGCATGTTTGAACAGAGAAATCCGAAATCACACGAGCCAGGTATGAACATTTTAATTTACTCACTGGCTCTTCTCAACTCCATTATCAAATAAGCAAATTTCCTCATGTCTCTCGACCTGTGTTTCAAAATCTTGATTTTTTAATTCTATATCACAAGAGCCAGGTATAAACATTTTAATTTACTCACTGGCACTTCTCAACTCCATCCTCAAATAAGCTAATTTCCTCATGTCTCTCGACCTAGGTTTTAAAATCTTTCATTTTTAATTGTATATCATAGCTAGCGTTGTTAGCTTCGATTCGCATGTTTGAACACAAAAATCCGATATCACACGAGCGAGGTATGAACATTTTAATTTACTGACACACTCTTCTCCACTACCTCCTCAAATTTGCTAATTTCCTCATGTCTCTCGACTTGAGTTTCAAAATCTTGATTATTTATTTCCATATCATAGCTAGCGTTGTTAGCTTCGTTTCGCATGTTTGAACAGAGAAATCCGAAATCACACGAGCCAGGTATGAAAATTTTAATTTACTCACTGGCTCTTCTCAACTCCATTATCAAATAAGCAAATTTCCTCATGTCTCTCGACCTGGGTTTCAAAATCTTGATTTTTTAATTCTATATCACAAGAGCCAGGTATAAACATTTTAATTTACTCACTGGCACTTCTCAACTCCATCCTCAAATAAGCTAATTTCCTCATGTCTCTCGACCTAGGTTTTAAAATCTTTCATTTTTAATTGTATATCATAGCTAGCGTTGTTAGCTTCGATTCGCATGTTTGAACACAAAAATCCGATATCACACGAGCGAGGTATGAACATTTTAATTTACTGACACACTCTTCTCCACTACCTCCTCAAAATTTGCTAATTTCCTCATGTCTCTCGACCTGAGTTCCAAAACCTTGATTTTTTAATTCTATATCATAGCTAGCGTTGTTAGCTTCGTTTCGCATGTTTGAACACAGAAATCCGATATCACACGAGCCAGGTATAAACATTTTAATTTACTCACTGGCACTTCTCAACTCTATCCTCAAATAAGCTAATTTCCTCATGTCTCTCGACCTTGCTTTCAAAATCTCGAAATTTTACTTCTATATCATTGCTAGCGTTGTTAGCTTCGATTCGCATGTTTGAACACAAAAATCCGATATCACACGAGCGAGGTATGAACATTTTAATTTACTGACACACTCTTCTCCACTACCTCCTCAAATTTGCTAATTTCCTCATGTCTCTCGACTTGAGTTTCAAAATCTTGATTATTTATTTCCATATCATAGCTAGCGTTGTTAGCTTCGTTTCGCATGTTTGAACAGAGAAATCCGAAATCACACGAGCCAGGTATGAACATTTTAATTTACTCACTGGCTCTTCTCAACTCCATTATCAAATAAGCTGATTTCCTCATGTCTCTCGACCTGGGTTTCAAAATCTTGATTTTTTAATTCTATATCATACCTAGCATTGTTAGCTTCGATTCGCATGTTTGAACGCAAAAATCCGATATCACAAGAGCCAGGTATGAACATTTTAATTTACTGACACACTCTTCTCCACTACCTCCTCAAATTTGCTAATTTCCTCATGTCTCTCGACCTGAGTTTCAAAATCTTGATTTTTTAATTTTATATCATAGCTTGCGTTGTTAGCTTCGATTCGCATGTTTGAACACAAAAATCCGATATCACACGAGCCAGGTATAAACATTTTAATTTACTGACACACTCTTCTCCACTCCATCCCCAAATTTGCTAATTTCCTCATGTCTCTCGACCTGGGTTTCAAAATCTTGATTTTTTAATTCTATATCATAGCTAGCGTTGTTTGCTTCGATTCGCATGTTTGAACACAAAAATCCGATATCACACGAGCAAGGTATGAACATTTTAATTTACTGACACACTCTTCTCCACTACCTCCTCAAATTTGCTAATTTCCTCATGTCTCTCGACTTGAGTTTCAAAATCTTGATTTTTTATTTCCATATCATAGCTAGCGTTGTTAGCTTCGTTTCGCATGTTTGAACAGAGAAATCCGATATCACACGAGCCAGGTATGAACATTTTAATTTACTCACTGGCTCTTCTCAACTCCATCTTCAAATAAGCTAATTTCCTCATGTCTCTCGACCTGGGTTTCAAAATCTTGATTTTTTAATTCTATATCATAGCTAGCATTGTTAGCTTCGCTTCGCATGTTTGAACGCAAAAATCCGATATCACAAGAGCCAGGTATGAACATTTTAATTTACTGACACACTCTTCTCCACTACCTCCTCAAATTTGCTAATTTTCCCATGTCTCTCGACCTGAGTTTCAAAATCTTGATTTTTTAATTTTATATCATTGCTAGCGTTGTTAGCTTCGATTCGCATGTTTGAACACAAAAATCCGATATCACACGAGCGAGGTATGAACATTTTAATTTACTGACACACTCTTCTCCACTACCTCCTCAAAATTTGCTAATTTCCTCATGTCTCTCGACCTGAGTTTCAAAATCTTGATTTTTTAATTTTATATCATAGCTAGCGTTGTTAGCTTCGTTTCGCATGTTTGAACACAGAAATCCGAAATCACACGAGCCAGGTATAAACATTTTAATTTACTCACTGGCACTTCTCAACTCCATCCTCAAATAAGCTAATTTCCTCATGTCTCTCGACCTAGGTTTTAAAATCTTTCATTTTTAATTGTATATCATAGCTAGCGTTGTTAGCTTCGATTCGCATGTTTGAACACAAAAATCCGATATCACACGAGCGAGGTATGAACATTTTAATTTATTGACACACTCTTCTCCACTACCTCCTCAAATAAGCTAATTTCCTCATGTCTCTCGACCTGAGTTTCAAAACCTTGATTTTTTAATTCTATATCATAGCTAGCGTTGTTAGCTTCGTTTCGCATGTTTGAACACAGAAATCCGATATCACACGAGCCAGGTATAAACATTTTAATTTACTCACTGGCACTTCTCAACTCCATCCTCAAATAAGCTAATTTCCTCATGTCTCTCGACCTTGCTTTCAAAATCTGGAATTTTTACTTCTATCATAGCTAGCGTTGTTAGCTTCGATTCGCATGTTTGAACACAAAAATCCGATATCACACGAGCCAGGTATGAACATTTTAATTTACTGACACACTCTTCTCCACTACCTCCCCAAATTTGCTAATTTCCTCATGTCTCTCGACCTGAGTTTCAAAATCATGATTTTCTAATTCTATATCATAGCTAGCGTTGTTAGCTTCGTTTCGCATGTTTGAACAGAGAAATCCGAAATCACACGAGCCAGGTATGAACATTTTAATTTACTCACTGGCTCTTCTCAACTCCATCTTCAAATAAGCTAATTTCCTCATGTCTCTCGACCTGGGTTTCAAAATCTTGATTTTTTAATTCTATATCATAGCTAGCATTGTTAGCTTCGCTTCGCATGTTTGAACGCAAAAATCCGATATCACACGAGCGAGGTATGAACATTTTAATTTTTTGGCACACTCTTCTCCACTACCTCCCCAAATTTGCTAATTTCCTCATGTCTCTCGACCTTGCTTTCAAAATCTTGATTTTTTAATTTTATATCATAGCTAGCGTTCTTAGCTTCGATTCGCATGTTTGAACACAAAAATCCGATATCACACGAGCCAGGTATGAACATTTTAATTTATTGGCACACTCTTCTCCACTACCTCCTCAAATAAGCTAATTTCGTCATGTCTCTCGACCTGAGTTCCAAAACCTTGATTTTTTAATTCTATATCATAGCTAGCGTTGTTAGCTTCGTTTCGCATGTTTGAACACAGAAATCCGATATCACACGAGCCAGGTATAAACATTTTAATTTACTCACTGGCACTTCTCAACTCCATCCTCAAATAAGCTAATTTCCTCATGTCTCTCGACCTTGCTTTCAAAATCTCGAAATTTTACTTCTATATCATTGCTAGCGTTGTTAGCTTCGATTCGCATGTTTGAACACAAAAATCCGATATCACACGAGCGAGGTATGAATATTTTAATTTACTGACACACTCTTCTCCACTACCTCCTCAAATTTGCTAATTTCCTCATGTCTCTCGACTTGAGTTTCAAAATCTTGATTATTTATTTCCATATCATAGCTAGCGTTGTTAGCTTCGTTTCGCATGTTTGAACAGAGAAATCCGAAATCACACGAGCCAGGTATGAACATTTTAATTTACTCACTGGCTCTTCTCAACTCCATTATCAAATAAGCAAATTTCCTCATGTCTCTCGACCTGGGTTTCAAAATCTTGATTTTTTAATTCTATATCATACCTAGCATTGTTAGCTTCGATTCGCATGTTTGAACGCAAAAATCCGATATCACAAGAGCCAGGTATGAACATTTTAATTTACTGACACACTCTTCTCCACTACCTCCTCAAATTTGCTAATTTCCTCATGTCTCTCGACCTGAGTTTCAAAATCTTGATTTTTTAATTTTATATCATAGCTTGCGTTGTTAGCTTCGATTCGCATGTTTGAACACAAAAATCCGATATCACACGAGCGAGGTATGAACATTTTAATTTACTGACACACTCTTCTCCACTACCTCCCCAAATTTGCTAATTTCCTCATGTCTCTCGACCTGAGTTTCAAAATCATGATTTTTTAATTCTATATCATAGCTAGCGTTGTTAGCTTCGATTCGCATGTTTGAACACAAAAATCCGATATCACACGAGCGAGGTATGAACATTTTAATTTTTTGGCACACTCTTCTCCACTACCTCCCCAAATTTGCTAATTTCCTCATGTCTCTCGACCTTGCTTTCAAAATCTTGATTTTTTAATTTTATATCATAGCTAGCGTTCTTAGCTTCGATTCGCATGTTTGAACACAAAAATCCGATATCACACGAGCCAGGTATGAACATTTTAATTTATTGGCACACTCTTCTCCACTACCTCCTCAAATAAGCTAATTTCGTCATGTCTCTCGACCTGAGTTCCAAAACCTTGATTTTTTAATTCTATATCATAGCTAGCGTTGTTAGCTTCGTTTCGCATGTTTGAACACAGAAATCCGATATCACACGAGCCAGGTATAAACATTTTAATTTACTCACTGGCACTTCTCAACTCCATCCTCAAATAAGCTAATTTCCTCATGTCTCTCGACCTTGCTTTCAAAATCTCGAAATTTTACTTCTATATCATTGCTAGCGTTGTTAGCTTCGATTCGCATGTTTGAACACAAAAATCCGATATCACACGAGCGAGGTATGAATATTTTAATTTACTGACACACTCTTCTCCACTACCTCCTCAAATTTGCTAATTTCCTCATGTCTCTCGACTTGAGTTTCAAAATCTTGATTATTTATTTCCATATCATAGCTAGCGTTGTTAGCTTCGTTTCGCATGTTTGAACAGAGAAATCCGAAATCACACGAGCCAGGTATGAACATTTTAATTTACTCACTGGCTCTTCTCAACTCCATTATCAAATAAGCAAATTTCCTCATGTCTCTCGACCTGGGTTTCAAAATCTTGATTTTTTAATTCTATATCATAGCTAGCATTGTTAGCTTCGCTTCGCATGTTTGAACGCAAAAATCCGATATCACACGAGCCAGATATAAACATTTTAATTTACTGACACACTCTTCTCCACTACCTCCTAAAATTTGCTAATTTCCTCATGTCTCTCGACCTGAGTTTCAAAATATTGATTTTTTAATTTTATATCATACCTAGCGTTCTTAGCTTCGATTCGCATGTTTGAACACAAAAATCCGATATCACACGAGCGAGGTATGAACATTTTAATTTATTGGCACACTCTTCTCCACTACCTCCTCAAATAAGCTAATTTCGTCATGTCTCTCGACCTGAGTTCCAAAACCTTGATTTTTTAATTCTATATCATAGCTAGCGTTGTTAGCTTCGTTTCGCATGTTTGAACAGAGAAATCCGATATCACACGAGCCAGGTATAAACATTTTAATTTACTCACTGGCACTTCTCAACTCCATCCTCAAATAAGCTAATTTCCTCATGTCTCTCGACCTTGCTTTCAAAATCTCGAAATTTTACTTCTATATCATTGCTAGCGTTGTTAGCTTCGATTCGCATGTTTGAACACAAAAATCCGATATCACACGAGCGAGGTATGAACATTTTAATTTATTGGCACACTCTTCTCCACTACCTCCTCAAATAAGCTAATTTCGTCATGTCTCTCGACCTGAGTTCCAAAACCTTGATTTTTTAATTCTATATCATAGCTAGCGTTGTTAGCTTCGTTTCGCATGTTTGAACAGAGAAATCCGATATCACACGAGCCAGGTATAAACATTTTAATTTACTCACTGGCACTTCTCAACTCCATCCTCAAATAAGCTAATTTCCTCATGTCTCTCGACCTTGCTTTCAAAATCTCGAAATTTTACTTCTATATCATTGCTAGCGTTGTTAGCTTCGATTCGCATGTTTGAACACAAAAATCCGATATCACACGAGCGAGGTATGAACATTTTAATTTATTGGCACACTCTTCTCCACTACCTCCTCAAATAAGCTAATTTCGTCATGTCTCTCGACCTGAGTTCCAAAACCTTGATTTTTTAATTCTATATCATAGCTAGCGTTGTTAGCTTCGTTTCGCATGTTTGAACACAGAAATCCGATATCACACGAGCCAGGTATAAACATTTTAATTTACTCACTGGCACTTCTCAACTCCATCCTCAAATAAGCTAATTTCCTCATGTCTCTCGACCTTGCTTTCAAAATCTCGAAATTTTACTTCTATATCATTGCTAGCGTTGTTAGCTTCGATTCGCATGTTTGAACACAAAAATCCGATATCACACGAGCGAGGTATGAACATTTTAATTTATTGGCACACTCTTCTCCACTACCTCCTCAAATAAGCTAATTTCGTCATGTCTCTCGACCTGAGTTCCAAAACCTTGATTTTTTAATTCTATATCATAGCTAGCGTTGTTAGCTTCGTTTCGCATGTTTGAACAGAGAAATCCGATATCACACGAGCCAGGTATAAACATTTTAATTTACTCACTGGCACTTCTCAACTCCATCCTCAAATAAGCTAATTTCCTCATGTCTCTCGACCTTGCTTTCAAAATCTCGAAATTTTACTTCTATATCATTGCTAGCGTTGTTAGCTTCGATTCGCATGTTTGAACACAAAAATCCGATATCACACGAGCGAGGTATGAACATTTTAATTTATTGGCACACTCTTCTCCACTACCTCCTCAAATAAGCTAATTTCGTCATGTCTCTCGACCTGAGTTTCAAAACCTTGATTTTTTAATTCTATATCATAGCTAGCGTTGTTAGCTTCGTTTCGCATGTTTGAACACAGAAATCCGATATCACACGAGCCAGGTATAAACATTTTAATTTACTCACTGGCACTTCTCAACTCCATCCTCAAATAAGCTAATTTCCTCATGTCTCTCGACCTTGCTTTCAAAATCTCGAAATTTTACTTCTATATCATTGCTAGCGTTGTTAGCTTCGATTCGCATGTTTGAACACAAAAATCCGATATCACACGAGCGAGGTATGAACATTTTAATTTACTGACACACTCTTCTCCACTACCTCCTCAAATTTGCTAATTTCCTCATGTCTCTCGACTTGAGTTTCAAAATCTTGATTATTTATTTCCATATCATAGCTAGCGTTGTTAGCTTCGTTTCGCATGTTTGAACAGAGAAATCCGAAATCACACGAGCCAGGTATGAACATTTTAATTTACTCACTGGCTCTTCTCAACTCCATTATCAAATAAGCAAATTTCCTCATGTCTCTCGACCTGTGTTTCAAAATCTTGATTTTTTAATTCTATATCACAAGAGCCAGGTATAAACATTTTAATTTACTCACTGGCACTTCTCAACTCCATCCTCAAATAAGCTAATTTCCTCATGTCTCTCGACCTAGGTTTTAAAATCTTTCATTTTTAATTGTATATCATAGCTAGCGTTGTTAGCTTCGATTCGCATGTTTGAACACAAAAATCCGATATCACACGAGCGAGGTATGAACATTTTAATTTACTGACACACTCTTCTCCACTACCTCCTCAAATTTGCTAATTTCCTCATGTCTCTCGACTTGAGTTTCAAAATCTTGATTATTTATTTCCATATCATAGCTAGCGTTGTTAGCTTCGTTTCGCATGTTTGAACAGAGAAATCCGAAATCACACGAGCCAGGTATGAAAATTTTAATTTACTCACTGGCTCTTCTCAACTCCATTATCAAATAAGCAAATTTCCTCATGTCTCTCGACCTGGGTTTCAAAATCTTGATTTTTTAATTCTATATCACAAGAGCCAGGTATAAACATTTTAATTTACTCACTGGCACTTCTCAACTCCATCCTCAAATAAGCTAATTTCCTCATGTCTCTCGACCTAGGTTTTAAAATCTTTCATTTTTAATTGTATATCATAGCTAGCGTTGTTAGCTTCGATTCGCATGTTTGAACACAAAAATCCGATATCACACGAGCGAGGTATGAACATTTTAATTTACTGACACACTCTTCTCCACTACCTCCTCAAAATTTGCTAATTTCCTCATGTCTCTCGACCTGAGTTCCAAAACCTTGATTTTTTAATTCTATATCATAGCTAGCGTTGTTAGCTTCGTTTCGCATGTTTGAACACAGAAATCCGATATCACACGAGCCAGGTATAAACATTTTAATTTACTCACTGGCACTTCTCAACTCCATCCTCAAATAAGCTAATTTCCTCATGTCTCTCGACCTGGGTTTCAAAATCTTGATTTTTTAATTCTATATCATAGCTAGCATTGTTTGCTTCGATTCGCATGTTTGAACACAAAAATCCGATATCACACGAGCAAGGTATGAACATTTTAATTTACTGACACACTCTTCTCCACTACCTCCTCAAATTTGCTAATTTCCTCATGTCTCTCGACTTGAGTTTCAAAATCTTGATTTTTTATTTCCATATCATAGCTAGCGTTGTTAGCTTCGTTTCGCATGTTTGAACAGAGAAATCCGAAATCACACGAGCCAGGTATGAACATTTTAATTTACTCACTGGCTCTTCTCAACTCCATCTTCAAATAAGCTAATTTCCTCATGTCTCTCGACCTGGGTTTCAAAATCTTGATTTTTTAATGCTATATCATAGCTAGCATTGTTAGCTTCGCTTCGCATGTTTGAACGCAAAAATCCGATATCACAAGAGCCAGGTATGAACATTTTAATTTACTGACACACTCTTCTCCACTACCTCCTCAAATTTGCTAATTTCCTCATGTCTCTCGACCTGAGTTTCAAAATATTGATTTTTTAATTTTATATCATAGCTAGCGTTCTTAGCTTCGATTCGCATGTTTGAACACAAAAATCCGATATCACACGAGCGAGGTATGAACATTTTAATTTATTGGCACACTCTTCTCCACTACCTCCTCAAATAAGTTAATTTCGTCATGTCTCTCGACCTGAGTTCCAAAACCTTGATTTTTTAATTCTATATCATAGCTAGCGTTGTTAGCTTCGTTTCGCATGTTTGAACACAGAAATCCGATATCACACGAGCCAGGTATAAACATTTTAATTTACTCACTGGCACTTCTCAACTCTATCCTCAAATAAGCTAATTTCCTCATGTCTCTCGACCTTGCTTTCAAAATCTCGAAATTTTACTTCTATATCATTGCTAGCGTTGTTAGCTTCGATTCGCATGTTTGAACACAAAAATCCGATATCACACGAGCGAGGTATGAACATTTTAATTTACTGACACACTCTTCTCCACTACCTCCTCAAATTTGCTAATTTCCTCATGTCTCTCGACTTGAGTTTCAAAATCTTGATTATTTATTTCCATATCATAGCTAGCGTTGTTAGCTTCGTTTCGCATGTTTGAACAGAGAAATCCGAAATCACACGAGCCAGGTATGAACATTTTAATTTACTCACTGGCTCTTCTCAACTCCATTATCAAATAAGCAAATTTCCTCATGTCTCTCGACCTGGGTTTCAAAATCTTGATTTTTTAATTCTATATCATACCTAGCATTGTTAGCTTCGATTCGCATGTTTGAACGCAAAAATCCGATATCACAAGAGCCAGGTATGAACATTTTAATTTACTGACACACTCTTCTCCACTACCTCCTCAAATTTGCTAATTTCCTCATGTCTCTCGACCTGAGTTTCAAAATCTTGATTTTTTAATTTTATATCATAGCTAGCGTTGTTAGCTTCGATTCGCATGTTTGAACACAAAAATCCGATATCACACGAGCGAGGTATGAACATTTTAATTAATTGACACACTCTTCTCCACTACCTCCTCAAATAAGCTAATTTCCTCATGTCTCTCGACCTGAGTTTCAAAACCTTGAATTTTTAATTCTATATCATAGCTAGCGTTGTTAGCTTCGTTTCGCATGTTTGAACACAGAAATCCGATATCACACGAGCCAGGTATAAACATTTTAATTTACTCACTGGCACTTCTCAACTCCATCCTCAAATAAGCTAATTTCCTCATGTCTCTCGACCTTGCTTTCAAAATCGTGAATTTTTACTTCTATATCATTTCTAGCGTTGTTTGCTTCGATTCGCATGTTTGAACACAAAAATCCGATATCACACGAGCAAGGTATGAACATTTTAATTTACTGACACACTCTTCTCCACTACCTCCTCAAATTTGCTAATTTCCTCATGTCTCTCGACTTGAGTTTCAAAATCTTGATTTTTTATTTCCATATCATAGCTAGCGTTGTTAGCTTCGTTTCGCATGTTTGAACAGAGAAATCCGAAATCACACGAGCCAGGTATGAACATTTTAATTTACTCACTGGCTCTTCTCAACTCCATCTTCAAATAAGCTAATTTCCTCATGTCTCTCGACCTGGGTTTCAAAATCTTGATTTTTTAATTCTATATCATAGCTAGCATTGTTAGCTTCGCTTCGCATGTTTGAACGCAAAAATCCGATATCACACGAGCCAGATATAAACATTTTAATTTACTGACACACTCTTCTCCACTACCTCCTCAAATTTGCTAATTTCCTCATGTCTCTCGACCTGAGTTTCAAAATATTGATTTTTTAATTTTATATCATAGCTAGCGTTCTTAGCTTCGATTCGCATGTTTGAACACAAAAATCCGATATCACACGAGCGAGGTATGAACATTTTCATTTATTGGCACACTCTTCTCCACTACCTCCTCAAATAAGCTAATTTCGTCATGTCTCTCGACCTGAGTTCCAAAACCTTGATTTTTTAATTCTATATCATAGCTAGCGTTGTTAGCTTCGTTTCGCATGTTTGAACACAGAAATCCGATATCACACGAGCCAGGTATAAACATTTTAATTTACTCACTGGCACTTCTCAACTCCATCCTCAAATAAGCTAATTTCCTCATGTCTCTCGACCTTGCTTTCAAAATCTCGAAATTTTACTTCTATATCATTGCTAGCGTTGTTAGCTTCGATTCGCATGTTTGAACACAAAAATCCGATATCACACGAGCGAGGTATGAACATTTTTATTTACTGACACACTCTTCTCCACTACCTCCTCAAAATTTGCTAATTTCCTCATGTCTCTCGACCTGAGTTTCAAAATCTTGATTTTTTAATTTTATATCATAGCTAGCGTTGTTAGCTTCGTTTCGCATGTTTGAACACAGAAATCCGATATCACACGAGCCAGGTATAAACATTTTAATTTACTCACTGGCACTTCTCAACGCCATCCTCAAATAAGCTAATTTCCTCATGTCTCTCGACCTAGGTTTTAAAATCTTTCATTTTTAATTGTATATCATAGCTAGCGTTGTTAGCTTCGTTTCGCATGTTTGAACACAAAAATCCGATATCACACGAGCCAGGTATGAACATTTTAATTTATTGGCACACTCTTCTCCACTACCTCCTCAAATAAGCTAATTTCCTCATGTCTCTCGACCTGAGTTTCAAAACCTTGATTTTTTAATTCTATATCATAGCTAGCGTTGTTTGCTTCGATTCGCATGTTTGAACACAAAAATCCGATATCACACGAGCAAGGTATGAACATTTTAATTTACTGACAAACTCTTCTCCACTACCTCCTCAAATTTGCTAATTTCGTCATGTCTCTCGACCTAAGTCTCAAAATCTTGATTTTTTAATTCTATATTATAGCTAGCGTTGTTAGCTTCGATTTGCATGTTTGAACACAGAAATCCGATATCACACGAGCCAGATATGAACATTTTAATTTACTGACGCACTCTTTTCTACTGCCTCCTCAAAATTTGCTAATTTTCTCATGTCTCTCGACCTGAGTTTCAAAATCTTGATTTTTTAATTCTATATTATGGCTAGCGTTCTTAGCTTCGATTCGCATGTTTGAACACAAAAATCCGATATCACAGGAGCCAGGCATGAACATTTTAATTTACTGACATACTCTTCTCCAAAGCCTCCTCAAATAAGCTAATTTCCTCATGTCTCTCGACCTGGCTTTCTAAATCTTGAATTTTTACTTCTATATCATAGCTAGGATTGTTAGCTTCGATTCGAATGTTTGAACACAAAAATCCGATATCACACGAGCCAGATATGAACATTTTAATTTACTGACACACTCTTCTCCACTACCTCCTCAAATTTGCTAATTTCCTCATGTCTCTCGACCTGAGTTTCAAAATCTTGATTTTTTAATTTTATATCATAGCTAGCGTTCTTAGCTTCGATTCGCATGTTTGAACACAAAAATCCGATATCACACGAGCGAGGTATGAACATTTTAATTTATTGGCACACTCTTCTCCACTACCTCCTCAAATAAGCTTATTTCGTCATGTCTCTCGACCTGAGTTCCAAAACCTTGATTTTTTAATTCTATATCATAGCTAGCGTTGTTAGCTTCGTTTCGCATGTTTGAACACAGAAATCCGATATAACACGAGCCAGGTATAAACATTTTAATTTACTCACTGGCACTTCTCAACTCCATCCTCAAATAAGCTAATTTCCTCATGTCTCTCGACCTAGGTTTTAAAATCTTTAATTTTTAATTGTATATCATAGCTAGCGTTGTTAGCTTCGATTCGCATGTTTGAACACAAAAATCCGATATCACACGAGCGAGGTATGAACATTTTAATTTATTGACACACTCTTCTCCACTACCTCCTCAAATAAGCTAATTTCCTCATGTCTCTCGACCTGAGTTTCAAAACCTTGATTTTTTAATTCTATATCATAGCTAGCGTTGTTAGCTTCGTTTCGCATGTTTGAACACAGAAATCCGATATCACACGAGCCAGGTATAAACATTTTAATTTACTCACTGGCACTTCTCAACTCCATCCTCAAATAAGCTAATTTCCTCATGTCTCTCGACCTGGGTTTCAAAATCTTGATTTTTTAATTCTATATCATAGCTAGCATTGTTAGCTTCGATTCGCATGTTTGAACACAAAAATCCGATATCACACGAGCCAGATATGAACATTTTAATTTACTGACACACTCTTCTCCACTACCTCCTCAAATTTGCTAATTTCCTCATGTCTCTCGACCTGAGTTTCAAAATCTTGATTTTTTAATTTTATATCATAGCTAGCGTTGTTAGCTTCGATTCGCATGTTTGAACACAAAAATCCGATATCACACGAGCGAGGTATGAACATTTTAATTAATTGACACACTCTTCTCCACTACCTCCTCAAATAAGCTAATTTCCTCATGTCTCTCGACCTGAGTTTCAAAACCTTGAATTTTTAATTCTATATCATAGCTAGCGTTGTTTGCTTCGATTCGCATGTTTGAACACAAAAATCCGATATCACACGAGCAAGGTATGAACATTTTAATTTACTCACTGGCACTTCTCAACTCCATCCTCAAATAAGCTAATTTCCTCATGTCTCTCGACCTTGCTTTCAAAATCGTGAATTTTTACTTCTATATCATTTCTAGCGTTGTTTGCTTCGATTCGCATGTTTGAACACAAAAATCCGATATCACACGAGCAAGGTATGAACATTTTAATTTACTGACACACTCTTCTCCACTACCTCCTCAAATTTGCTAATTTCCTCATGTCTCTCGACTTGAGTTTCAAAATCTTGATTTTTTATTTCCATATCATAGCTAGCGTTGTTAGCTTCGTTTCGCATGTTTGAACAGAGAAATCCGAAATCACACGAGCCAGGTATGAACATTTTAATTTACTCACTGGCTCTTCTCAACTCCATCTTCAAATAAGCTAATTTCCTCATGTCTCTCGACCTGGGTTTCAAAATCTTGATTTTTTAATTCTATATCATAGCTAGCATTGTTAGCTTCGCTTCGCATGTTTGAACGCAAAAATCCGATATCACACGAGCCATATATAAACATTTTAATTTACTGACACACTCTTCTCCACTACCTCCTCAAATTTGCTAATTTCCTCATGTCTCTCGACCTGAGTTTCAAAATATTGATTTTTTAATTTTATATCATAGCTAGCGTTCTTAGCTTCGATTCGCATGTTTGAACACAAAAATCCGATATCACACGAGCCAGGTATGAACATTTTAATTTATTGGCACACTCTTCTCCACTACCTCCTCAAATAAGCTAATTTCGTCATGTCTCTCGACCTGAGTTCCAAAACCTTGATTTTTTAATTCTATATCATAGCTAGCGTTGTTAGCTTCGTTTCGCATGTTTGAACACAGAAATCCGATATCACACGAGCCAGGTATAAACATTTTAATTTACTCACTGGCACTTCTCAACCCCATCCTCAAATAAGCTAATTTCCTCATGTCTCTCGACCTTGCTTTCAAAATCTCGAAATTTTACTTCTATATCATTGCTAGCGTTGTTAGCTTCGATTCGCATGTTTGAACACAAAAATCCGATATCACACGAGCGAGGTATGAACATTTTAATTTACTGACACACTCTTCTCCACTACCTCCTCAAAATTTGCTAATTTCCTCATGTCTCTCGACCTGAGTTTCAAAATCTTGATTTTTTAATTTTATATCATAGCTAGCGTTGTTAGCTTCGTTTCGCATGTTTGAACACAGAAATCCGAAATCACACGAGCCAGGTATAAACATTTTAATTTACTCACTGGCACTTCTCAACTCCATCCTCAAATAAGCTAATTTCCTCATGTCTCTCGACCTAGGTTTTAAAATCTTTCATTTTTAATTGTATATCATAGCTAGCGTTGTTAGCTTCGATTCGCATGTTTGAACACAAAAATCCGATATCACACGAGCGAGGTATGAACATTTTAATTTATTGACACACTCTTCTCCACTACCTCCTCAAATAAGCTAATTTCCTCATGTCTCTCGACCTGAGTTTCAAAACCTTGATTTTTTAATTCTATATCATAGCTAGCGTTGTTAGCTTCGTTTCGCATGTTTGAACACAGAAATCCGATATCACACGAGCCAGGTATAAACATTTTAATTTACTCACTGGCACTTCTCAACTCCATCCTCAAATAAGCTAATTTCCTCATGTCTCTCGACCTTGCTTTCAAAATCTGGAATTTTTACTTCTATCATAGCTAGCGTTGTTAGCTTCGATTCGCATGTTTGAACACAAAAATCCGATATCACACGAGCCAGGTATGAACATTTTAATTTACTGACACACTCTTCTCCACTACCTCCCCAAATTTGCTAATTTCCTCATGTCTCTCGACCTGAGTTTCAAAATCATGATTTTCTAATTCTATATCATAGCTAGCGTTGTTAGCTTCGATTCACATGTTTGAACACAAAAATCCGATATCACACGAGCCAGGTATGAACATTTTAATTTATTGACATACTCTTCTCCACTACCTCCTCAAATAAGCTAATTTCGTCATGTCTCTCGACCTAAGTTCCAAAACCTTGATTTTTTAATTCTATATCATAGCTAGCGTTGTTAGCTTCGTTTCGCATGTTTGAAGACAGAAATCCGATATCACACGAGCCAGGTATAAACATTTTAATTTACTCATTGGCACTTCTCAACTCCATCCTAAAATAATCTAATTTCCTCATGTCTCTCGACCTTGCTTTCAAAATCTTGAATTTTTACTTCTATATCATTGCTAGCGTTGTTAGCCTCGATTCGCATGTTTGAACACAAAAATCCGATATCACACGAGCCAGGTATGAACATTTTAATTTACTGACACACTCTTGTCCACTACCTACTCAAATTTGCTAATTTCCTCATGTACCTCGACCTGAGTTTCAAAATCTTGATTTTTTAATTCTATATTATGGCTAGCGTTGTTAGCTTCGATTCGCATGTTTGAACACAAAAATCCGATATCACAGGAGCCAGGTATGAATATTTTAATTTACTGACATACTCTTCTCCAAAGCCTCCTCAAATTTGCTAATTTCCTCATGTCTCTCGACCTGGCTTTCAAAATCTTGAATTTTTACTTCTATATCATAGCTAGGATTGTTAGCTTCGATTCGCATGTTTGAACACAAAAATCTGATATCACACGAGCCAGATATGAACATTTTAATTTACTGACACACTCTTCTCCACTACCTCCTCAAATTTGCTAATTTCCTCATGTCTCTCGACTTGAGTTTCAAAATCTTGATTATTTATTTCCATAGCATAGCTAGCGTTGTTAGCTTCGTTTCGCATGTTTGAACAGAGAAATCCGAAATCACACGAGCCAGGTATGAACATTTTAATTTACTCACTGGCTCTTCTCAACTCCATTATCAAATAAGCTAATTTCCTCATGTCTCTCGACCTGGGTTTCAAAATCCTAATTTTTTAATTCTATATCATACCTAGCATTGTTAGCTTCGATTCGCATGTTTGAACGCAAAAATCCGATATCACAAGAGCCAGGTATGAACATTTTAATTTACTGACACACTCTTCTCCACTACCTCCTCAAATTTGCTAATTTCCTCATGTCTCTCGACTTGAGTTTCAAAATCTTGATTTTTTATTTCCATATCATAGCTAGCGTTGTTAGCTTCGTTTCGCATGTTTGAACAGAGAAATCCGAAATCACACGAGCCAGGTATGAACATTTTAATTTACTCACTGGCTCTTCTCAACTCCATCTTCAAATAAGCTAATTTCCTCATGTCTCTCGACCTGGGTTTCAAAATCTTGATTTTTTAATTCTATATCATAGCTAGCATTGTTAGCTTCGCTTCGCATGTTTGAACGCAAAAATCCGATATCACAAGAGCCAGGTATGAACATTTTAATTTACTGACACACTCTTCTCCACTACCTCCTCAAATTTGCTAATTTCCTCATGTCTCTCGACCTGAGTTTCAAAATATTGATTTTTTAATTTTATATCATAGCTAGCGTTCTTAGCTTCGATTCGCATGTTTGAACACAAAAATCCGATATCACACAAGCGAGGTATGAACATTTTAATTTATTGGCACACTCTTCTCCACTACCTCCTCAAATAAGCTAATTTCGTCATGTCTCTCGACCTGAGTTCCAAAACCTTAATTTTTTAATTCTATATCATAGCTAGCGTTGTTAGCTTCGTTTCGCATGTTTGAACACAGAAATCCGATATCACACGAGCCAGGTATAAACATTTTAATTTACTCACTGGCACTTCTCAACTCCATCCTCAAATAAGCTAATTTCCTCATGTCTCTCGACCTTGCTTTCAAAATCTCGAAATTTTACTTCTATATCATTGCTAGCGTTGTTAGCTTCGATTCGCATGTTTGAACACAAAAATCCGATATCACACGAGCGAGGTATGAACATTTTAATTTACTGACACACTCTTCTCCACTACCTCCTCAAATTTGCTAATTTCCTCATGTCTCTCGACTTGAGTTTCAAAATCTTGATTATTTATTTCCATATCATAGCTAGCGTTGTTAGCTTCGTTTCGCATGTTTGAACAGAGAAATCCGAAATCACACGAGCCAGGTATGAACATTTTAATTTACTCACTGGCTCTTCTCAACTCCATTATCAAATAAGCTAATTTCCTCATGTCTCTCGACCTGGGTTTCAAAATCTTGATTTTTTAATTCTATATCATAGCTAGCATTGTTAGCTTCGCTTCGCATGTTTGAACGCAAAAATCCGATATCACAAGAGCCAGGTATGAACATTTTAATTTACTGACACACTCTTCTCCACTACCTCCTCAAATTTGCTAATTTCCTCATGTCTCTCGACCTGAGTTTCAAAATATTGATTTTTTAATTTTATATCATAGCTAGCGTTCTTAGCTTCGATTCGCATGTTTGAACACAAAAATCCGATATCACACGAGCGAGGTATGAACATTTTAATTTATTGGCACACTCTTCTCCACTACCTCCTCAAATAAGCTAATTTCGTCATGTCTCTCGACCTGAGTTCCAAAACCTTGATTTTTTAATTCTATATCATAGCTAGCGTTGTTAGCTTCGTTTCGCATGTTTGAACACAGAAATCCGATATCACACGAGCCAGGTATAAACATTTTAATTTACTCACTGGAACTTCTCAACTCCATCCTCAAATAAGCTAATTTCCTCATGTCTCTCGACCTTGCTTTCAAAATCTCGAAATTTTACTTCTATATCATTGCTAGCGTTGTTACCTTCGATTCGCATGTTTGAACACAAAAATCCGATATCACACGAGCGAGGTATGAACATTTTAATTTACTGACACACTCTTCTCCACTACCTCCTCAAAATTTGCTAATTTCCTCATGTCTCTCGACCTGAGTTTCAAAATCTTGATTTTTTAATTTTATATCATAGCTAGCGTTGTTAGCTTCGTTTCGCATGTTTGAACACAGAAATCCGAAATCACACGAGCCAGGTATAAACATTTTAATTTACTCACTGGCACTTCTCAACTCCATCCTCAAATAAGCTAATTTCCTCATGTCTCTCGACCCAGGTTTTAAAATCTTTCATTTTTAATTGTATATCATAGCTAGCGTTGTTAGCTTCGATTCGCATGTTTGAACACAAAAATCCGATATCACACGAGCGAGGTATGAACATTTTAATTTATTGACACACTCTTCTCCACTACCTCCTCAAATAAGCTAATTTCCTCATGTCTCTCGACCTGAGTTTCAAAACCTTGATTTTTTAATTCTATATCATAGCTAGCGTTGTTAGCTTCGTTTCGCATGTTTGAACACAGAAATCCGATATCACACGAGCCAGGTATAAACATTTTAATTTACTCACTGGCACTTCTCAACTCCATCCTCAAATAAGCTAATTTCCTCATGTCTCTCGACCTTGCTTTCAAAATCTGGAATTTTTACTTCTATCATAGCTAGCGTTGTTAGCTTCGATTCGCATGTTTGAACACAAAAATCCGATATCACACGAGCCAGGTATGAACATTTTAATTTACTGACACACTCTTCTCCACTACCTCCCCAAATTTGCTAATTTCCTCATGTCTCTCGACCTGAGTTTCAAAATCATGATTTTCTAATTCTATATCATAGCTAGCGTTGTTAGCTTCGATTCGCATGTTTGAACACAAAAATCCGATATCACACGAGCGAGGTATGAACATTTTAATTTTTTGGCACACTCTCCTCCACTACCTCCCCAAATTTGCTAATTTCCTCATGTCTCTCGACCTGAGTTTCAAAATCTTGATTTTTTAATTTTATATCATAGCTAGCGTTCTTAGCTTCGATTCGCATGTTTGAACACAAAAATCCGATATCACACGAGCCAGGTATGAACATTTTAATTTATTGGCACACTCTTCTCCACTACCTCCTCAAATAAGCTAATTTCGTCATGTCTCTCGACCTGAGTTCCAAAACCTTGATTTTTTAATTCTATATCATAGCTAGCGTTGTTAGCTTCGTTTCGCATGTTTGAACACAGAAATCCGATATCACACGAGCCAGGTATAAACATTTTAATTTACTCACTGGCACTTCTCAACTCCATCCTCAAATAAGCTAATTTCCTCATGTCTCTCGACCTGGGTTTCAAAATCTTGATTTTGTAATTCTATATCATAGCTAGCATTGTTTGCTTCGATTCGCATGTTTGAACACAAAAATCCGATATCACACGAGCAAGGTATGAACATTTTAATTTACTGACACACTCTTCTCCACTACCTCCTCAAATTTGCTAATTTCCTCATGTCTCTCGACTTGAGTTTCAAAATCTTGATTTTTTAATTTTATATCATAGCTAGCGTTGTTAGCTTCGTTTCGCATGTTTGAACACAGAAATCCGAAATCACACGAGCCAGGTATAAACATTTTAATTTACTCACTGGCACTTCTCAACTCCATCCTCAAATAAGCTAATTTGCTCATGTCTCTCGACCCAGGTTTTAAAATCTTTCATTTTTAATTGTATATCATAGCTAGCGTTGTTAGCTTCGATTCGCATGTTTGAACACAAAAATCCGATATCACACGAGCGAGGTATGAACATTTTAATTTATTGACACACTCTTCTCCACTACCTCCTCAAATAAGCTAATTTCCTCATGTCTCTCGACCTGAGTTTCAAAACCTTGATTTTTTAATTCTATATCATAGCTAGCGTTGTTAGCTTCGTTTCGCATGTTTGAACACAGAAATCCGATATCACACGAGCCAGGTATAAACATTTTAATTTACTCACTGGCACTTCTCAACTCCATCCTCAAATAAGCTAATTTCCTCATGTCTCTCGACCTTGCTTTCAAAATCTGGAATTTTTACTTCTATCATAGCTAGCGTTGTTAGCTTCGATTCGCATGTTTGAACACAAAAATCCGATATCACACGAGCCAGGTATGAACATTTTAATTTACTGACACACTCTTCTCCACTACCTCCCCAAATTTGCTAATTTCCTCATGTCTCTCGACCTGAGTTTCAAAATCATGATTTTCTAATTCTATATCATAGCTAGCGTTGTTAGCTTCGATTCGCATGTTTGAACACAAAAATCCGATATCACACGAGCGAGGTATGAACATTTTAATTTTTTGGCACACTCTTCTCCACTACCTCCCCAAATTTGCTAATTTCCTCATGTCTCTCGACCTGAGTTTCAAAATCTTGATTTTTTAATTTTATATCATAGCTAGCGTTCTTAGCTTCGATTCGCATGTTTGAACACAAAAATCCGATATCACACGAGCCAGGTATGAACATTTTAATTTATTGGCACACTCTTCTCCACTACCTCCTCAAATAAGCTAATTTCGTCATGTCTCTCGACCTGAGTTCCAAAACCTTGATTTTTTAATTCTATATCATAGCTAGCGTTGTTAGCTTCGTTTCGCATGTTTGAACACAGAAATCCGATATCACACGAGCCAGGTATAAACATTTTAATTTACTCACTGGCACTTCTCAACTCCATCCTCAAATAAGCTAATTTCCTCATGTCTCTCGACCTTGCTTTCAAAATCTCGAAATTTTACTTCTATATCATTGCTAGCGTTGTTAGCTTCGATTCGCATGTTTGAACACAAAAATCCGATATCACACGAGCGAGGTATGAACATTTTAATTTACTGACACACTCTTCTCCACTACCTCCTCAAATTTGCTAATTTCCTCATGTCTCTCGACTTGAGTTTCAAAATCTTGATTTTTTATTTCCATATCATAGCTAGCGTTGTTAGCTTCGTTTCGCATGTTTGAACAGAGAAATCCGAAATCACACGAGCCAGGTATGAACATTTTAATTTACTCACTGGCTCTTCTCAACTCCATCTTCAAATAAGCTAATTTCCTCATGTCTCTCGACCTGGGTTTCAAAATCTTGATTTTTTAATTCTATATCATAGCTAGCATTGTTAGCTTCGCTTCGCATGTTTGAACGCAAAAATCCGATATCACAAGAGCCAGGTATGAACATTTTAATTTACTGACACACTCTTCTCCACTACCTCCTCAAATTTGCTAATTTCCTCATGTCTCTCGACCTGAGTTTCAAAATATTGATTTTTTAATTTTATATCATAGCTAGCGTTCTTAGCTTCGATTCGCATGTTTGAACACAAAAATCCGATATCACACGAGCGAGGTATGAACATTTTAATTTATTGGCACACTCTTCTCCACTACCTCCTCAAATAAGCTAATTTCGTCATGTCTCTCGACCTGAGTTCCAAAACCTTAATTTTTTAATTCTATATCATAGCTAGCGTTGTTAGCTTCGTTTCGCATGTTTGAACACAGAAATCCGATATCACACGAGCCAGGTATAAACATTTTAATTTACTCACTGGCACTTCTCAACTCCATCCTCAAATAAGCTAATTTCCTCATGTCTCTCGACCTTGCTTTCAAAATCTCGAAATTTTACTTCTGTATCATTGCTAGCGTTGTTAGCTTCGATTCGCATGTTTGAACACAAAAATCCGATATCACACGAGCCAGGTATGAACATTTTAATTTACTGACACACTCTTCTCCACTACCTCCTCAAATTTGCTAATTTCCTCATGTCTCTCGACTTGAGTTTCAAAATCTTGATTATTTATTTCCATATCATAGCTAGCGTTGTTAGCTTCGTTTCGCATGTTTGAACAGAGAAATCCGAAATCACACGAGCCAGGTATGAACATTTTAATTTACTCACTGGCTCTTCTCAACTCCATTATCAAATAAGCTAATTTCCTCATGTCTCTCGACCTGGGTTTCAAAATCTTGATTTTTTAATTCTATATCATACCTAGCATTGTTAGCTTCGATTCGCATGTTTGAACGCAAAAATCCGATATCACAAGAGCCAGGTATGAACATTTTAATTTACTGACACACTCTTCTCCACTACCTCCTCAAATTTGCTAATTTCCTCATGTCTCTCGACCTGAGTTTCAAAATCTTGATTTTTTAATTTTATATCATAGCTAGCGTTGTTAGCTTCGATTCGCATGTTTGAACACAAAAAGCCGATATCACACGAGCGAGGTATGAACATTTTAATTAATTGACACACTCTTCTCCACTACCTCCTCAAATAAGCTAATTTCCTCATGTCTCTCGACCTGAGTTTCAAAACCTTGAATTTTTAATTCTATATCATAGCTAGCGTTGTTAGCTTCGTTTCGCATGTTTGAACACAAAAATCCGATATCACACGAGCCAGGTATAAACATTTTAATTTACTCACTGGCACTTCTCAACTCCATCCTCAAATAAGCTAATTTCCTCATGTCTCTCGACCTTGCTTTCAAAATCGTGAATTTTTACTTCTATATCATTTCTAGCGTTGTTTGCTTCGATTCGCATGTTTGAACACAAAAATCCGATATCACACGAGCAAGGTATGAACATTTTAATTTATTGGCACACTTTTCTCCACTACCTCCTCAAATAAGCTAATTTCGTCATGTCTCTCGACCTTGCTAGCGTTGTTAGCTTCGTTTCGCATGTTTGAACACAGAAATCCGATATCACACGAGCCAGGTATAAACATTTTAATTTACTCACTGGCACTTCTCAACTCCATCCTCAAATAAGCTAATTTCCTCATGTCTCTCGACCTTGCTTTCAAAATCTCGAAATTTTACTTCTATATCATTGCTAGCGTTGTTAGCTTCGATTCGCATGTTTGAACACAAAAATCCGATATCACACGAGCGAGGTATGAACATTTTAATTTACTGACACACTCTTCTCCACTACCTCCTCAAATTTGCTAATTTCCTCATGTCTCTCGACTTGAGTTTCAAAATCTTGATTTTTTATTTCCATATCATAGCTAGCGTTGTTAGCTTCGTTTCGCATGTTTGAACAGAGAAATCCGAAATCACACGAGCCAGGTATGAACATTTTAATTTACTCACTGGCTCTTCTCAACTCCATCTTCAAATAAGCTAATTTCCTCATGTCTCTCGACCTGGGTTTCAAAATCTTGATTTTTTAATTCTATATCATAGCTAGCATTGTTAGCTTCGCTTCGCATGTTTGAACGTAAAAATCCGATATCACAAGAGCCAGGTATGAACATTTTAATTTACTGACACACTCTTCTCCACTACCTCCTCAAATTTGCTAATTTCCTCATGTCTCTCGACCTGAGTTTCAAAATATTGATTTTTTAATTTTATATCATAGCTAGCGTTCTTAGCTTCGATTCGCATGTTTGAACACAAAAATCCGATATCACACAAGCGAGGTATGAACATTTTAATTTATTGGCACACTCTTCTCCACTACCTCCTCAAATAAGCTAATTTCGTCATGTCTCTCGACCTGAGTTCCAAAACCTTAATTTTTTAATTCTATATCATAGCTAGCGTTGTTAGCTTCGTTTCGCATGTTTGAACACAGAAATCCGATATCACACGAGCCAGGTATAAACATTTTAATTTACTCACTGGCACTTCTCAACTCCATCCTCAAATAAGCTAATTTCCTCATGTCTCTCGACCTTGCTTTCAAAATCTCGAAATTTTACTTCTATATCATTGCTAGCGTTGTTAGGTTCGATTCGCATGTTTGAACACAAAAATCCGATATCACACGAGCGAGGTATGAACATTTTAATTTACTGACACACTCTTCTCCACTACCTCCTCAAATTTGCTAATTTCCTCATGTCTCTCGACTTGAGTTTCAAAATCTTGATTATTTATTTCCATATCATAGCTAGCGTTGTTAGCTTCGTTTCGCATGTTTGAACAGAGAAATCCGAAATCACACGAGCCAGGTATGAACATTTTAATTTACTCACTGGCTCTTCTCAACTCCATTATCAAATAAGCTAATTTCCTCATGTCTCTCGACCTGGGTTTCAAAATCTTGATTTTTTAATTCTATATCATACCTAGCATTGTTAGCTTCGATTCGCATGTTTGAACGCAAAAATCCGATATCACAAGAGCCAGGTATGAACATTTTAATTTACTGACACACTCTTCTCCACTACCTCCTCAAATTTGCTAATTTCCTCATGTCTCTCGACCTGAGTTTCAAAATCTTGATTTTTTAATTTTATATCATAGCTAGCGTTGTTAGCTTCGATTCGCATGTTTGAACACAAAAAGCCGATATCACACGAGCGAGGTATGAACATTTTAATTAATTGACACACTCTTCTCCACTACCTCCTCAAATAAGCTAATTTCCTCATGTCTCTCGACCTGAGTTTCAAAACCTTGAATTTTTAATTCTATATCATAGCTAGCGTTGTTAGCTTCGTTTCGCATGTTTGAACACAGAAATCCGATATCACACGAGCCAGGTATAAACATTTTAATTTACTCACTGGCACTTCTCAACTCCATCCTCAAATAAGCTAATTTCCTCATGTCTCTCGACCTTGCTTTCAAAATCGTGAATTTTTACTTCTATATCATTTCTAGCGTTGTTTGCTTCGATTCGCATGTTTGAACACAAAAATCCGATATCACACGAGCAAGGTATGAACATTTTAATTTATTGGCACACTTTTCTCCACTACCTCCTCAAATAAGCTAATTTCGTCATGTCTCTCGACCTTGCTAGCGTTGTTAGCTTCGTTTCGCATGTTTGAACACAGAAATCCGATATCACACGAGCCAGGTATAAACATTTTAATTTACTCACTGGCACTTCTCAACTCCATCCTCAAATAAGCTAATTTCCTCATGTCTCTCGACCTTGCTTTCAAAATCTCGAAATTTTACTTCTATATCATTGCTAGCGTTGTTAGCTTCGATTCGCATGTTTGAACACAAAAATCCGATATCACACGAGCGAGGTATGAACATTTTAATTTACTGACACACTCTTCTCCACTACCTCCTCAAATTTGCTAATTTCCTCATGTCTCTCGACTTGAGTTTCAAAATCTTGATTTTTTATTTCCATATCATAGCTAGCGTTGTTAGCTTCGTTTCGCATGTTTGAACAGAGAAATCCGAAATCACACGAGCCAGGTATGAACATTTTAATTTACTCACTGGCTCTTCTCAACTCCATCTTCAAATAAGCTAATTTCCTCATGTCTCTCGACCTGGGTTTCAAAATCTTGATTTTTTAATTCTATATCATAGCTAGCATTGTTAGCTTCGCTTCGCATGTTTGAACGCAAAAATCCGATATCACAAGAGCCAGGTATGAACATTTTAATTTACTGACACACTCTTCTCCACTACCTCCTCAAATTTGCTAATTTCCTCATGTCTCTCGACCTGAGTTTCAAAATATTGATTTTTTAATTTTATATCATAGCTAGCGTTCTTAGCTTCGATTCGCATGTTTGAACACAAAAATCCGATATCACACAAGCGAGGTATGAACATTTTAATTTATTGGCACACTCTTCTCCACTACCTCCTCAAATAAGCTAATTTCGTCATGTCTCTCGACCTGAGTTCCAAAACCTTAATTTTTTAATTCTATATCATAGCTAGCGTTGTTAGCTTCGTTTCGCATGTTTGAACACAGAAATCCGATATCACACGAGCCAGGTATAAACATTTTAATTTACTCACTGGCACTTCTCAACTCCATCCTCAAATAAGCTAATTTCCTCATGTCTCTCGACCTTGCTTTCAAAATCTCGAAATTTTACTTCTATATCATTGCTAGCGTTGTTAGCTTCGATTCGCATGTTTGAACACAAAAATCCGATATCACACGAGCGAGGTATGAACATTTTAATTTACTGACACACTCTTCTCCACTACCTCCTCAAATTTGCTAATTTCCTCATGTCTCTCGACTTGAGTTTCAAAATCTTGATTATTTATTTCCATATCATAGCTAGCGTTGTTTGCTTCGATTCGCATGTTTGAACACAAAAATCCGATATCACACGAGCGAGGTATGAACATTTTAATTTACTGACACACTCTTCTCCACTACCTCCTCAAAATTTGCTAATTTCCTCATGTCTCTCGACCTGGGTTTCAAAATCTTGATTTTTTAATTCTATATCATACCTAGCATTGTTAGCTTCGATTCGCATGTTTGAACGCAAAAATCCGATATCACAAGAGCCAGGTATGAACATTTTAATTTACTGACACACTCTTCTCCACTACCTCCTCAAATTTGCTAATTTCCTCATGTCTCTCGACCTGAGTTTCAAAATCTTGATTTTTTAATTTTATATCATAGCTAGCGTTGTTAGCTTCGATTCGCATGTTTGAACACAAAAAGCCGATATCACACGAGCGAGGTATGAACATTTTAATTAATTGACACACTCTTCTCCACTACCTCCTCAAATAAGCTAATTTCCTCATGTCTCTCGACCTGAGTTTCAAAACCTTGAATTTTTAATTCTATATCATAGCTAGCGTTGTTAGCTTCGTTTCGCATGTTTGAACACAGAAATCCGATATCACACGAGCCAGGTATAAACATTTTAATTTACTCACTGGCACTTCTCAACTCCATCCTCAAATAAGCTAATTTCCTCATGTCTCTCGACCTTGCTTTCAAAATCGTGAATTTTTACTTCTATATCATTTCTAGCGTTGTTTGCTTCGATTCGCATGTTTGAACACAAAAATCCGATATCACACGAGCAAGGTATGAACATTTTAATTTATTGGCACACTTTTCTCCACTACCTCCTCAAATAAGCTAATTTCGTCATGTCTCTCGACCTTGCTAGCGTTGTTAGCTTCGTTTCGCATGTTTGAACACAGAAATCCGATATCACACGAGCCAGGTATAAACATTTTAATTTACTCACTGGCACTTCTCAACTCCATCCTCAAATAAGCTAATTTCCTCATGTCTCTCGACCTTGCTTTCAAAATCTCGAAATTTTACTTCTATATCATTGCTAGCGTTGTTAGCTTCGATTCGCATGTTTGAACACAAAAATCCGATATCACACGAGCGAGGTATGAACATTTTAATTTACTGACACACTCTTCTCCACTACCTCCTCAAATTTGCTAATTTCCTCATGTCTCTCGACTTGAGTTTCAAAATCTTGATTATTTATTTCCATATCATAGCTAGCGTTGTTAGCTTCGTTTCGCATGTTTGAACAGAGAAATCCGAAATCACACGAGCCAGGTATGAACATTTTAATTTACTCACTGGCTCTTCTCAACTCCATTATCAAATAAGCTAATTTCCTCATGTCTCTCGACCTGGGTTTCAAAATCTTGATTTTTTAATTCTATATCATACCTAGCATTGTTAGCTTCGATTCGCATGTTTGAACGCAAAAATCCGATATCACAAGAGCCAGGTATGAACATTTTAATTTACTGACACACTCTTCTCCACTACCTCCTCAAATTTGCTAATTTCCTCATGTCTCTCGACCTGAGTTTCAAAATCTTGATTTTTTAATTTTATATCATAGCTTGCGTTGTTAGCTTCGATTCGCATGTTTGAACACAAAAATCCGATATCACACGAGCCAGGTATAAACATTTTAATTTACTGACACACTCTTCTCCACTCCATCCCCAAATTTGCTAATTTCCTCATATCTCTCGACCTGGGTTTCAAAATCTTGATTTTTTAATTCTATATCATAGCTAGCGTTGTTTGCTTCGATTCGCATGTTTGAACACAAAAATCCGATATCACACGAGCAAGGTATGAACATTTTAATTTACTGACACACTCTTCTCCACTACCTCCTCAAATTTGCTAATTTCCTCATGTCTCTCGACTTGAGTTTCAAAATCTTGATTTTTTATTTCCATATCATAGCTAGCGTTGTTAGCTTTGTTTCGCATGTTTGAACAGAGAAATCCGATATCACACGAGCCAGGTATGAACATTTTAATTTACTCACTGGCTCTTCTCAACTCCATCTTCAAATAAGCTAATTTCCTCATGTCTCTCGACCTGGGTTTCAAAATCTTGATTTTTTAATTCTATATCATAGCTAGCATTGTTAGCTTCGCTTCGCATGTTTGAACGCAAAAATCCGATATCACAAGAGCCAGGTATGAACATTTTAATTTACTGACACACTCTTCTCCACTACCTCCTCAAATTTGCTAATTTCCTCATGTCTCTCGACTTGAGTTTCAAAATCTTGATTATTTATTTCCATATCATAGCTAGCGTTGTTTGCTTCGATTCGCATGTTTGAACACAAAAATCCGATATCACACGAGCGAGGTATGAACATTTTAATTTACTGACACACTCTTCTCCACTACCTCCTCAAAATTTGCTAATTTCCTCATGTCTCTCGACCTGGGTTTCAAAATCTTGATTTTTTAATTCTATATCATACCTAGCATTGTTAGCTTCGATTAGCATGTTTGAACGCAAAAATCCGATATCACAAGAGCCAGGTATGAACATTTTAATTTACGGACACACTCTTCTCCACTACCTCCTCAAAATTTGCTAATTTCCTCATGTCTCTCGACCTGGGTTTCAAAATCTTGATTTTTTAATTCTATATCATACCTAGCATTGTTAGCTTCGATTCGCATGTTTGAACGCAAAAATCCGATATCACAAGAGCCAGGTATGAACATTTTAATTTACTGACACACTCTTCTCCACTACCTCCTCAAATTTGCTAATTTCCTCATGTCTCTCGACCTGAGTTTCAAAATCTTGATTTTTTAATTTTATATCATAGCTAGCGTTGTTAGCTTCGATTCGCATGTTTGAACACAAAAAGCCGATATCACACGAGCGAGGTATGAACATTTTAATTAATTGACACACTCTTCTCCACTACCTCCTCAAATAAGCTAATTTCCTCATGTCTCTCGACCTGAGTTTCAAAACCTTGAATTTTTAATTCTATATCATAGCTAGCGTTGTTAGCTTCGTTTCGCATGTTTGAACACAGAAATCCGATATCACACGAGCCAGGTATAAACATTTTAATTTACTCACTGGCACTTCTCAACTCCATCCTCAAATAAGCTAATTTCCTCATGTCTCTCGACCTTGCTTTCAAAATCGTGAATTTTTACTTCTATATCATTTCTAGCGTTGTTTGCTTCGATTCGCATGTTTGAACACAAAAATCCGATATCACACGAGCAAGGTATGAACATTTTAATTTATTGGCACACTTTTCTCCACTACCTCCTCAAATAAGCTAATTTCGTCATGTCTCTCGACCTTGCTAGCGTTGTTAGCTTCGTTTCGCATGTTTGAACACAGAAATCCGATATCACACGAGCCAGGTATAAACATTTTAATTTACTCACTGGCACTTCTCAACTCCATCCTCAAATAAGCTAATTTCCTCATGTCTCTCGACCTTGCTTTCAAAATCTCGAAATTTTACTTCTATATCATTGCTAGCGTTGTTAGCTTCGATTCGCATGTTTGAACACAAAAATCCGATATCACACGAGCGAGGTATGAACATTTTAATTTACTGACACACTCTTCTCCACTACCTCCTCAAATTTGCTAATTTCCTCATGTCTCTCGACTTGAGTTTCAAAATCTTGATTATTTATTTCCATATCATAGCTAGCGTTGTTTGCTTCGATTCGCATGTTTGAACACAAAAATCCGATATCACACGAGCGAGGTATGAACATTTTAATTTACTGACACACTCTTCTCCACTACCTCCTCAAAATTTGCTAATTTCCTCATGTCTCTCGACCTGGGTTTCAAAATCTTGATTTTTTAATTCTATATCATACCTAGCATTGTTAGCTTCGATTCGCATGTTTGAACGCAAAAATCCGATATCACAAGAGCCAGGTATGAACATTTTAATTTACTGACACACTCTTCTCCACTACCTCCTCAAATTTGCTAATTTCCTCATGTCTCTCGACCTGAGTTTCAAAATCTTGATTTTTTAATTTTATATCATAGCTAGCGTTGTTAGCTTCGATTCGCATGTTTGAACACAAAAAGCCGATATCACACGAGCGAGGTATGAACATTTTAATTAATTGACACACTCTTCTCCACTACCTCCTCAAATAAGCTAATTTCCTCATGTCTCTCGACCTGAGTTTCAAAACCTTGAATTTTTAATTCTATATCATAGCTAGCGTTGTTAGCTTCGTTTCGCATGTTTGAACACAGAAATCCGATATCACACGAGCCAGGTATAAACATTTTAATTTACTCACTGGCACTTCTCAACTCCATCCTCAAATAAGCTAATTTCCTCATGTCTCTCGACCTTGCTTTCAAAATCGTGAATTTTTACTTCTATATCATTTCTAGCGTTGTTTGCTTCGATTCGCATGTTTGAACACAAAAATCCGATATCACACGAGCAAGGTATGAACATTTTAATTTATTGGCACACTTTTCTCCACTACCTCCTCAAATAAGCTAATTTCGTCATGTCTCTCGACCTTGCTAGCGTTGTTAGCTTCGTTTCGCATGTTTGAACACAGAAATCCGATATCACACGAGCCAGGTATAAACATTTTAATTTACTCACTGGCACTTCTCAACTCCATCCTCAAATAAGCTAATTTCCTCATGTCTCTCGACCTTGCTTTCAAAATCTCGAAATTTTACTTCTATATCATTGCTAGCGTTGTTAGCTTCGATTCGCATGTTTGAACACAAAAATCCGATATCACACGAGCGAGGTATGAACATTTTAATTTACTGACACACTCTTCTCCACTACCTCCTCAAATTTGCTAATTTCCTCATGTCTCTCGACTTGAGTTTCAAAATCTTGATTTTTTATTTCCATATCATAGCTAGCGTTGTTAGCTTCGTTTCGCATGTTTGAACAGAGAAATCCGAAATCACACGAGCCAGGTATGAACATTTTAATTTACTCACTGGCTCTTCTCAACTCCATCTTCAAATAAGCTAATTTCCTCATGTCTCTCGACCTGGGTTTCAAAATCTTGATTTTTTAATTCTATATCATAGCTAGCATTGTTAGCTTCGCTTCGCATGTTTGAACGCAAAAATCCGATATCACAAGAGCCAGGTATGAACATTTTAATTTACTGACACACTCTTCTCCACTACCTCCTCAAATTTGCTAATTTCCTCATGTCTCTCGACCTGAGTTTCAAAATATTGATTTTTTAATTTTATATCATAGCTAGCGTTCTTAGCTTCGATTCGCATGTTTGAACACAAAAATCCGATATCACACAAGCGAGGTATGAACATTTTAATTTATTGGCACACTCTTCTCCACTACCTCCTCAAATAAGCTAATTTCGTCATGTCTCTCGACCTGAGTTCCAAAACCTTAATTTTTTAATTCTATATCATAGCTAGCGTTGTTAGCTTCGTTTCGCATGTTTGAACACAGAAATCCGATATCACACGAGCCAGGTATAAACATTTTAATTTACTCACTGGCACTTCTCAACTCCATCCTCAAATAAGCTAATTTCCTCATGTCTCTCGACCTTGCTTTCAAAATCTCGAAATTTTACTTCTATATCATTGCTAGCGTTGTTAGCTTCGTTTCGCATGTTTGAACACAAAAATCCGATATCACACGAGCGAGGTATGAACATTTTAATTTACTGACACACTCTTCTCCACTACCTCCTCAAATTTGCTAATTTCCTCATGTCTCTCGACTTGAGTTTCAAAATCTTGATTATTTATTTCCATATCATAGCTAGCGTTGTTTGCTTCGATTCGCATGTTTGAACACAAAAATCCGATATCACACGAGCGAGGTATGAACATTTTAATTTACTGACACACTCTTCTCCACTACCTCCTCAAAATTTGCTAATTTCCTCATGTCTCTCGACCTGGGTTTCAAAATCTTGATTTTTTAATTCTATATCATACCTAGCATTGTTAGCTTCGATTCGCATGTTTGAACGCAAAAATCCGATATCACAAGAGCCAGGTATGAACATTTTAATTTACTGACACACTCTTCTCCACTACCTCCTCAAATTTGCTAATTTCCTCATGTCTCTCGACCTGAGTTTCAAAATCTTGATTTTTTAATTTTATATCATAGCTAGCGTTGTTAGCTTCGATTCGCATGTTTGAACACAAAAAGCCGATATCACACGAGCGAGGTATGAACATTTTAATTAATTGACACACTCTTCTCCACTACCTCCTCAAATAAGCTAATTTCCTCATGTCTCTCGACCTGAGTTTCAAAACCTTGAATTTTTAATTCTATATCATAGCTAGCGTTGTTAGCTTCGTTTCGCATGTTTGAACACAGAAATCCGATATCACACGAGCCAGGTATAAACATTTTAATTTACTCACTGGCACTTCTCAACTCCATCCTCAAATAAGCTAATTTCCTCATGTCTCTCGACCTTGCTTTCAAAATCGTGAATTTTTACTTCTATATCATTTCTAGCGTTGTTTGCTTCGATTCGCATGTTTGAACACAAAAATCCGATATCACACGAGCAAGGTATGAACATTTTAATTTATTGGCACACTTTTCTCCACTACCTCCTCAAATAAGCTAATTTCGTCATGTCTCTCGACCTTGCTAGCGTTGTTAGCTTCGTTTCGCATGTTTGAACACAGAAATCCGATATCACACGAGCCAGGTATAAACATTTTAATTTACTCACTGGCACTTCTCAACTCCATCCTCAAATAAGCTAATTTCCTCATGTCTCTCGACCTTGCTTTCAAAATCTCGAAATTTTACTTCTATATCATTGCTAGCGTTGTTAGCTTCGATTCGCATGTTTGAACACAAAAATCCGATATCACACGAGCGAGGTATGAACATTTTAATTTACTGACACACTCTTCTCCACTACCTCCTCAAATTTGCTAATTTCCTCATGTCTCTCGACTTGAGTTTCAAAATCTTGATTATTTATTTCCATATCATAGCTAGCGTTGTTAGCTTCGTTTCGCATGTTTGAACAGAGAAATCCGAAATCACACGAGCCAGGTATGAACATTTTAATTTACTCACTGGCTCTTCTCAACTCCATTATCAAATAAGCTAATTTCCTCATGTCTCTCGACCTGGGTTTCAAAATCTTGATTTTTTAATTCTATATCATACCTAGCATTGTTAGCTTCGATTCGCATGTTTGAACGCAAAAATCCGATATCACAAGAGCCAGGTATGAACATTTTAATTTACTGACACACTCTTCTCCACTACCTCCTCAAATTTGCTAATTTCCTCATGTCTCTCGACCTGAGTTTCAAAATCTTGATTTTTTAATTTTATATCATAGCTTGCGTTGTTAGCTTCGATTCGCATGTTTGAACACAAAAATCCGATATCACACGAGCCAGGTATAAACATTTTAATTTACTGACACACTCTTCTCCACTCCATCCCCAAATTTGCTAATTTCCTCATATCTCTCGACCTGGGTTTCAAAATCTTGATTTTTTAATTCTATATCATAGCTAGCGTTGTTTGCTTCGATTCGCATGTTTGAACACAAAAATCCGATATCACACGAGCAAGGTATGAACATTTTAATTTACTGACACACTCTTCTCCACTACCTCCTCAAATTTGCTAATTTCCTCATGTCTCTCGACTTGAGTTTCAAAATCTTGATTTTTTATTTCCATATCATAGCTAGCGTTGTTAGCTTTGTTTCGCATGTTTGAACAGAGAAATCCGATATCACACGAGCCAGGTATGAACATTTTAATTTACTCACTGGCTCTTCTCAACTCCATCTTCAAATAAGCTAATTTCCTCATGTCTCTCGACCTGGGTTTCAAAATCTTGATTTTTTAATTCTATATCATAGCTAGCATTGTTAGCTTCGCTTCGCATGTTTGAACGCAAAAATCCGATATCACAAGAGCCAGGTATGAACATTTTAATTTACTGACACACTCTTCTCCACTACCTCCTCAAATTTGCTAATTTCCCCATGTCTCTCGACCTGAGTTTCAAAATCTTGATTTTTTAATTTTATATCATAGCTAGCGTTGTTAGCTTCGATTCGCATGTTTGAACACAAAAAGCCGATATCACACGAGCGAGGTATGAACATTTTAATTAATTGACACACTCTTCTCCACTACCTCCTCAAATAAGCTAATTTCCTCATGTCTCTCGACCTGAGTTTCAAAACCTTGAATTTTTAATTCTATATCATAGCTAGCGTTGTTAGCTTCGTTTCGCATGTTTGAACACAGAAATCCGATATCACACGAGCCAGGTATAAACATTTTAATTTACTCACTGGCACTTCTCAACTCCATCCTCAAATAAGCTAATTTCCTCATGTCTCTCGACCTTGCTTTCAAAATCGTGAATTTTTACTTCTATATCATTGCTAGCGTTGTTTGCTTCGATTCGCATGTTTGAACACAAAAATCCGATATCACACGAGCGAGGTATGAACATTTTAATTTACTGACACACTCTTCTCCACTACCTCCTCAAATTTGCTAATTTCCTCATGTCTCTCGACTTGAGTTTCAAAATCTTAATTATTTATTTCCATATCATAGCTAGCGTTGTTAGCTTCGTTTCGCATGTTTGAACAGAGAAATCCGAAATCACACGAGCCAGGTATGAACATTTTAATTTACTCACTGGCTCTTCTCAACTCCATTATCAAATAAGCTAATTTCCTCATGTCTCTCGACCTGGGTTTCAAAATCTTGATTTTTTAATTCTATATCATACCTAGCATTGTTAGCTTCGATTCGCATGTTTGAACGCAAAAATCCGATATCACAAGAGCCAGGTATGAACATTTTAATTTACTGACACACTCTTCTCCACTACCTCCTCAAATTTGCTAATTTCCTCATGTCTCTCGACCTGAGTTTCAAAATCTTGATTTTTTAATTTTATATCATAGCTAGCGTTGTTAGCTTCGATTCGCATGTTTGAACACAAAAATCCGATATCACACGAGCGAGGTATGAACATTTTAATTAATTGACACACTCTTCTCCACTACCTCCTCAAATAAGCTAATTTCCTCATGTCTCTCGACCTGAGTTTCAAAACCTTGAATTTTTAATTCTATATCATAGCTAGCGTTGTTAGCTTCGTTTCGCATGTTTGAACACAGAAATCCGATATCACACGAGCCAGGTATAAACATTTTAATTTACTCACTGGCACTTCTCAACTCCATCCTCAAATAAGCTAATTTCCTCATGTCTCTCGACCTTGCTTTCAAAATCGTGAAATTTTACTTCTATATCATTGCTAGCGTTGTTTGCTTCGATTCGCATGTTTGAACACAAAAATCCGATATCACACGAGCGAGGTATGAACATTTTAATTTACTGACACACTCTTCTCCACTACCTCCTCAAATTTGCTAATTTCCTCATGTCTCTCGACTTGAGTTTCAAAATCTTGATTATTTATTTCCATATCATAGCTAGCGTTGTTAGCTTCGATTCGCATGTTTGAACACAAAAATCCGATATCACACGAGCGAGGTATGAACATTTTAATTAATTGACACACTCTTCTCCACTACCTCCTCAAATAAGCTAATTTCCTCATGTCTCTCGACCTGAGTTTCAAAACCTTGAATTTTTAATTCTATATCATAGCTAGCGTTGTTAGCTTCGTTTCGCATGTTTGAACACAGAAATCCGATATCACACGAGCCAGGTATAAACATTTTAATTTACTCACTGGCACTTCTCAACTCCATCCTCAAATAAGCTAATTTCCTCATGTCTCTCGACCTTGCTTTCAAAATCGTGAATTTTTACTTCTATATCATTGCTAGCGTTGTTTGCTTCGATTCGCATGTTTGAACACAAAAATCCGATATCACACGAGCGAGGTATGAACATTTTAATTTACTGACACACTCTTCTCCACTACCTCCTCAAAATTTGCTAATTTCCTCATGTCTCTCGACTTGAGTTTCAAAATCTTGATTATTTATTTCCATATCATTGCTAGCGTTGTTTGCTTCGATTCGCATGTTTGAACACAAAAATCCGATATCACACGAGCGAGGTATGAACATTTTAATTTACTGACACACTCTTCTCCACTACCTCCTCAAATTTGCTAATTTCCTCATGTCTCTCGACTTGAGTTTCAAAATCTTGATTATTTATTTCCATATCATAGCTAGCGTTGTTAGCTTCGATTCGCATGTTTGAACACAAAAATCCGATATCACACGAGCGAGGTATGAACATTTTAATTAATTGACACACTCTTCTCCACTACCTCCTCAAATAAGCTAATTTCCTCATGTCTCTCGACCTGAGTTTCAAAACCTTGAATTTTTAATTCTATATCATAGCTAGCGTTGTTAGCTTCGTTTCGCATGTTTGAACACAGAAATCCGATATCACACGAGCCAGGTATAAACATTTTAATTTACTCACTGCCACTTCTCAACTCCATCCTCAAATAAGCTAATTTCCTCATGTCTCTCGACCTTGCTTTCAAAATCGTGAATTTTTACTTCTATATCATTGCTAGCGTTGTTTGCTTCGATTCGCATGTTTGAACACAAAAATCCGATATCACACGAGCGAGGTATGAACATTTTAATTTACTGACACACTCTTCTCCACTACCTCCTCAAATTTGCTAATTTCCTCATGTCTCTCGACTTGAGTTTCAAAATCTTGATTATTTATTTCCATATCATAGCTAGCGTTGTTAGCTTCGATTCGCATGTTTGAACGCAAAAATCCGATATCACAAGAGCCAGGTATGAACATTTTAATTTACTGACACACTCTTCTCCACTACCTCCTCAAATTTGCTAATTTCCTCATGTCTCTCGACCTGAGTTTCAAAATCTTGATTTTTTAATTTTATATCATAGCTAGCGTTGTTAGCTTCGATTCGCATGTTTGAACACAAAAATCCGATATCACACGAGCGAGGTATGAACATTTTAATTAATTGACACACTCTTCTCCACTACCTCCTCAAATAAGCTAATTTCCTCATGTCTCTCGACCTGAGTTTCAAAACCTTGAATTTTTAATTCTATATCATAGCTAGCGTTGTTAGCTTCGTTTCGCATGTTTGAACACAGAAATCCGATATCACACGAGCCAGGTATAAACATTTTAATTTACTCACTGGCACTTCTCAACTCCATCCTCAAATAAGCTAATTTCCTCATGTCTCTCGACCTGGGTTTCAAAATCTTGATTTTTTAATTCTATATCATAGCTAGCATTGTTTGCTTCGATTCGCATGTTTGAACACAAAAATCCGATATCACACGAGCAAGGTATGAACATTTTAATTTACTGACACACTCTTCTCCACTACCTCCTCAAATTTGCTAATTTCCTCATGTCTCTCGACTTGAGTTTCAAAATCTTGATTTTTTATTTCCATATCATAGCTAGCGTTGTTAGCTTCGTTTCGCATGTTTGAACAGAGAAATCCGAAATCACACGAGCCAGGTATGAACATTTTAATTTACTCACTGGCTCTTCTCATCTCCATCTTCAAATAAGCTAATTTCCTCATGTCTCTCGACCTGGGTTTCAAAATCTTGATTTTTTAATTCTATATCATAGCTAGCATTGTTAGCTTCGCTTCGCATGTTTGAACGCAAAAATCCGATATCACAAGAGCCAGGTATGAACATTTTAATTTACTGACACACTCTTCTCCACTACCTCCTCAAATTTGCTAATTTCCTCATGTCTCTCGACCTGAGTTTCAAAATATTCATTTTTTAATTTTATATCATAGCTAGCGTTCTTAGCTTCGATTCGCATGTTTGAACACAAAAATCCGATATCACACGAGCGAGGTATGAACATTTTAATTTATTGGCACACTCTTCTCCACTACCTCCTCAAATAAGCTAATTTCGTCATGTCTCTCGACCTGAGTTCCAAAACCTTGATTTTTTAATTCTATATCATAGCTAGCGTTGTTAGCTTCGTTTCGCATGTTTGAACACAGAAATCCGATATCACACGAGCCAGGTATAAACATTTTAATTTACTCACTGGCACTTCTCAACTCCATCCTCAAATAAGCTAATTTCCTCATGTCTCTCGACCTTGCTTTCAAAATCTCGAAATTTTACTTCTATATCATTGCTAGCGTTGTTAGCTTCGATTCGCATGTTTGAACACAAAAATCCGATATCACACGAGCGAGGTATGAACATTTTAATTTACTGACACACTCTTCTCCACTACCTCCTCAAATTTGCTAATTTCCTCATGTCTCTCGACTTG
This sequence comes from Azolla caroliniana, assembly GCF_043228905.1. Taxonomy (NCBI): domain Eukaryota; kingdom Viridiplantae; phylum Streptophyta; class Polypodiopsida; order Salviniales; family Salviniaceae; genus Azolla; species Azolla caroliniana. The sequence continues at coordinate 85,359 of NW_028230442.1, forward strand.
AGTTTCAAAATCTTGATTATTTATTTCCATATCATAGCTAGCGTTGTTAGCTTCGTTTCGCATGTTTGAACAGAGAAATCCGAAATCACACGAGCCAGGTATGAACATTTTAATTTACTCACTGGCTCTTCTCAACTCCATTATCAAATAAGCTAATTTCCTCATGTCTCTCGACCTGGGTTTCAAAATCTTGATTTTTTAATTCTATATCATACCTAGCATTGTTAGCTTCGATTCGCATGTTTGAACGCAAAAATCCGATATCACAAGAGCCAGGTATGAACATTTTAATTTACTGACACACTCTTCTCCACTACCTCCTCAAATTTGCTAATTTCCTCATGTCTCTCGACCTGAGTTTCAAAATCTTGATTTTTTAATTTTATATCATAGCTAGCGTTGTTAGCTTCGATTCGCATGTTTGAACACAAAAATCCGATATCACACGAGCGAGGTATGAACATTTTAATTAATTGACACACTCTTCTCCACTACCTCCTCAAATAAGCTAATTTCCTCATGTCTCTCGACCTGAGTTTCAAAACCTTGAATTTTTAATTCTATATCATAGCTAGCGTTGTTAGCTTCGTTTCGCATGTTTGAACACAGAAATCCGATATCACACGAGCCAGGTATAAACATTTTAATTTACTCACTGGCTCTTCTCAACTCCATTATCAAATAAGCTAATTTCCTCATGTCTCTCGACCTGGGTTTCAAAATCTTGATTTTTTAATTCTATATCATACCTAGCATTGTTAGCTTCGATTCGCATGTTTGAACGCAAAAATCCGATATCACAAGAGCCAGGTATGAACATTTTAATTTACTGACACACTCTTCTCCACTACCTCCTCAAATTTGCTAATTTCCTCATGTCTCTCGACCTGAGTTTCAAAATCTTGATTTTTTAATTTTATATCATAGCTAGCGTTGTTAGCTTCGATTCGCATGTTTGAACACAAAAATCCGATATCACACGAGCGACGTATGAACATTTTAATTAATTGACACACTCTTCTCCACTACCTCCTCAAATAAGCTAATTTCCTCATGTCTCTCGACCTGAGTTTCAAAACCTTGAATTTTTAATTCTATATCATAGCTAGCGTTGTTAGCTTCGTTTCGCATGTTTGAACACAGAAATCCGATATCACACGAGCCAGGTATAAACATTTTAATTTACTCACTGGCACTTCTCAACTCCATCCTCAAATAAGCTAATTTCCTCATGTCTCTCGACCTGGGTTTCAAAATCTTGATTTTTTAATTCTATATCATAGCTAGCATTGTTTGCTTCGATTCGCATGTTTGAACACAAAAATCCGATATCACACGAGCAAGGTATGAACATTTTAATTTACTGACACACTCTTCTCCACTACCTCCTCAAATTTGCTAATTTCCTCATGTCTCTCGACTTGAGTTTCAAAATCTTGATTTTTTATTTCCATATCATAGCTAGCGTTGTTAGCTTCGTTTCGCATGTTTGAACAGAGAAATCCGAAATCACACGAGCCAGGTATGAACATTTTAATTTACTCACTGGCTCTTCTCAACTCCATCTTCAAATAAGCTAATTTCCTCATGTCTCTCGACCTGGGTTTCAAAATCTTGATTTTTTAATTCTATATCATAGCTAGCATTGTTAGCTTCGCTTCGCATGTTTGAACGCAAAAATCCGATATCACAAGAGCCAGGTATGAACATTTTAATTTACTGACACACTCTTCTCCACTACCTCCTCAAATTTGCTAATTTCCTCATGTCTCTCGACCTGAGTTTCAAAATATTCATTTTTTAATTTTATATCATAGCTAGCGTTCTTAGCTTCGATTCGCATGTTTGAACACAAAAATCCGATATCACACGAGCGAGGTATGAACATTTTAATTTATTGGCACACTCTTCTCCACTACCTCCTCAAATAAGCTAATTTCGTCATGTCTCTCGACCTGAGTTCCAAAACCTTGATTTTTTAATTCTATATCATAGCTAGCGTTGTTAGCTTCGTTTCGCATGTTTGAACACAGAAATCCGATATCACACGAGCCAGGTATAAACATTTTAATTTACTCACTGGCACTTCTCAACTCCATCCTCAAATAAGCTAATTTCCTCATGTCTCTCGACCTTGCTTTCAAAATCTCGAAATTTTACTTCTATATCATTGCTAGCGTTGTTAGCTTCGATTCGCATGTTTGAACACAAAAATCCGATATCACACGAGCGAGGTATGAACATTTTAATTTACTGACACACTCTTCTCCACTACCTCCTCAAATTTGCTAATTTCCTCATGTCTCTCGACTTGAGTTTCAAAATCTTGATTATTTATTTCCATATCATAGCTAGCGTTGTTAGCTTCGTTTCGCATGTTTGAACAGAGAAATCCGAAATCACACGAGCCAGGTATGAACATTTTAATTTACTCACTGGCTCTTCTCAACTCCATTATCAAATAAGCTAATTTCCTCATGTCTCTCGACCTGGGTTTCAAAATCTTGATTTTTTAATTCTATATCATACCTAGCATTGTTAGCTTCGATTCGCATGTTTGAACGCAAAAATCCGATATCACAAGAGCCAGGTATGAACATTTTAATTTACTGACACACTCTTCTCCACTACCTCCTCAAATTTGCTAATTTCCTCATGTCTCTCGACCTGAGTTTCAAAATCTTGATTTTTTAATTTTATATCATAGCTAGCGTTGTTAGCTTCGATTCGCATGTTTGAACACAAAAATCCGATATCACACGAGCGAGGTATGAACATTTTAATTAATTGACACACTCTTCTCCACTACCTCCTCAAATAAGCTAATTTCCTCATGTCTCTCGACCTGAGTTTCAAAACCTTGAATTTTTAATTCTATATCATAGCTAGCGTTGTTAGCTTCGTTTCGCATGTTTGAACACAGAAATCCGATATCACACGAGCCAGGTATAAACATTTTAATTTACTCACTGGCACTTCTCAACTCCATCCTCAAATAAGCTAATTTCCTCATGTCTCTCGCCTTGCTTTCAAAATCGTGAATTTTTACTTCTATATCATTTCTAGCGTTGTTTGCTTCGATTCGCATGTTTGAACACAAAAATCCGATATCACACGAGCAAGGTATGAACATTTTAATTTACTGACACACTCTTCTCCACTACCTCCTCAAATTTGCTAATTTCCTCATGTCTCTCGACTTGAGTTTCAAAATCTTGATTTTTTATTTCCATATCATAGCTAGCGTTGTTAGCTTCGTTTCGCATGTTTGAACAGAGAAATCCGAAATCACACGAGCCAGGTATGAACATTTTAATTTACTCACTGGCTCTTCTCAACTCCATCTTCAAATAAGCTAATTTCCTCATGTCTCTCGACCTGGGTTTCAAAATCTTGATTTTTTAATTCTATATCATAGCTAGCATTGTTAGCTTCGCTTCGCATGTTTGAACGCAAAAATCCGATATCACACGAGCCAGATATAAACATTTTAATTTACTGACACACTCTTCTCCACTACCTCCTCAAATTTGCTAATTTCCTCATGTCTCTCGACCTGAGTTTCAAAATATTGATTTTTTAATTTTATATCATAGCTAGCGTTCTTAGCTTCGATTCGCATGTTTGAACACAAAAATCCGATATCACACGAGCGAGGTATGAACATTTTAATTTATTGGCACACTCTTCTCCACTACCTCCTCAAATAAGCTAATTTCGTCATGTCTCTTGACCTGAGTTCCAAAACCTTGATTTTTTAATTCTATATCATAGCTAGCGTTGTTAGCTTCGTTTCGCATGTTTGAACACAGAAATCCGATATCACACGAGCCAGGTATAAACATTTTAATTTACTCACTAGCACTTCTCAACTCCATCCTCAAATAAGCTAATTTCCTCATGTCTCTCGACCTTGCTTTCAAAATCTCGAAATTTTACTTCTATATCATTGCTAGCGTTGTTAGCTTCGATTCGCATGTTTGAACACAAAAATCCGATATCACACGAGCGAGGTATGAACATTTTAATTTACTGACACACTCTTCTCCACTACCTCCTCAAAATTTGCTAATTTCCTCATGTCTCTCGACCTGAGTTTCAAAATCTTGATTTTTTAATTTTATATCATAGCTAGCGTTGTTAGCTTCGTTTCGCATGTTTGAACACAGAAATCCGATATCACACGAGCCAGGTATAAACATTTTAATTTACTCACTGGCACTTCTCAACTCCATCCTCAAATAAGCTAATTTCCTCATGTCTCTCGACCTAGGTTTTAAAATCTTTCATTTTTAATTGTATATCATAGCTAGCGTTGTTAGCTTCGATTCGCATGTTTGAACACAAAAATCCGATATCACACGAGCGAGGTATGAACATTTTAATTTATTGACACACTCTTCTCCACTACCTCCTCAAATAAGCTAATTTCCTCATGTCTCTCGACCTGAGTTTCAAAACCTTGATTTTTTAATTCTATATCATAGCTAGCGTTGTTAGCTTCGTTTCGCATGTTTGAACACAGAAATCCGATATCACACGAGCCAGGTATAAACATTTTAATTTACTCACTGGCACTTCTCAACTCCATCCTCAAATAAGCTAATTTCCTCATGTCTCTCGACCTTGCTTTCAAAATCGTGAATTTTTACTTCTATATCATTACTAGCGTTGTTTGCTTCGATTCGCATGTTTGAACACAAAAATCCGATATCACACGAGCAAGGTATGAACATTTTAATTTACTGACAAACTCTTCTCCACTACCTCCTCAAATTTGCTAATTTCGTCATGTCTCTCGACCTGAGTTTCAAAATCTTGATTTTTTAATTCTATATTATAGCTAGCGTTGTTAGCTTCGATTCGCATGTTTGAACACAGAAATCCGATATCACACGAGCCAGATATGAACATTTTAATTTACTGACGCACTCTTTTCTACTGCCTCCTCAAAATTTGCTAATTTTCTCATGTCTCTCGACCTGAGTTTCAAAATCTTGATTTTTTAATTCTATATTATGGCTAGCGTTCTTAGCTTCGATTCGCATGTTTGAACACAAAAATCCGATATCACAGGAGCCAGGCATGAACATTTTAATTTACTGACATACTCTTCTCCAAAGCCTCCTCAAATAAGCTAATTTCCTCATGTCTCTCGACCTGGCTTTCTAAATCTTGAATTTTTACTTCTATATCATAGCTAGGATTGTTAGCTTCGATTCGCATGTTTGAACACAAAAATCCGATATCACACGAGCCAGATATGAACATTTTAATTTACTGACACACTCTTCTCCACTACCTCCTCAAATTTGCTAATTTCCTCATGTCTCTCGACCTGAGTTTCAAAATCTTGATTTTTTAATTTTATATCATAGCTAGCGTTCTTAGCTTCGATTCGCATGTTTGAACACAAAAATCCGATATCACACGAGCGAGGTATGAACATTTTAATTTATTGGCACACTCTTCTCCACTACCTCCTCAAATAAGCTTATTTCGTCATGTCTCTCGACCTGAGTTCCAAAACCTTGATTTTTTAATTCTATATCATAGCTAGCGTTGTTAGCTTCGTTTCGCATGTTTGAACACAGAAATCCGATATAACACGAGCCAGGTATAAACATTTTAATTTACTCACTGGCACTTCTCAACTCCATCCTCAAATAAGCTAATTTCCTCATGTCTCTCGACCTAGGTTTTAAAATCTTTAATTTTTAATTGTATATCATAGCTAGCGTTGTTAGCTTCGATTCGCATGTTTGAACACAAAAATCCGATATCACACGAGCGAGGTATGAACATTTTAATTTATTGACACACTCTTCTCCACTACCTCCTCAAATAAGCTAATTTCCTCATGTCTCTCGACCTGAGTTTCAAAACCTTGATTTTTTAATTCTATATCATAGCTAGCGTTGTTAGCTTCGTTTCGCATGTTTGAACACAGAAATCCGATATCACACGAGCAGGTATAAACATTTTAATTTACTCACTGGCACTTCTCAACTCCATCCTCAAATAAGCTAATTTCCTCATGTCTCTCGACCTGGGTTTCAAAATCTTGATTTTTTAATTCTATATCATAGCTAGCATTGTTAGCTTCGATTCGCATGTTTGAACACAAAAATCCGATATCACACGAGCCAGATATGAACATTTTAATTTACTGACACACTCTTCTCCACTACCTCCTCAAATTTGCTAATTTCCTCATGTCTCTCGACCTGAGTTTCAAAATCTTGATTTTTTTTATTTTATATCATAGGTAGCGTTCTTAGCTTCGATTCGCATGTTTGAACACAAAAATCCGATATCACACGAGCGAGGTATGAACATTTTAATTTATTGGCACACTCTTCTCCACTACCTCCTCAAATAAGCTAATTTCGTCATGTCTCTCGACCTGAGTTCCAAAACCTTGATTTTTTAATTCTATATCATAGCTAGCATTGTTAGCTTCGTTTCGCATGTTTGAACACAGAAATCCGATATCACACGAGCCAGGTATAAACATTTTAATTTACTCACTGGCACTTCTCAACTCCATCCTCAAATAAGCTAATTTCCTCATGTCTCTCGACCTTGCTTTCAAAATCGTGAATTTTTACTTCTATATCATTACTAGCGTTGTTTGCTTCGATTCGCATGTTTGAACACAAAAATCCGATATCACACGAGCAAGGTATGAACATTTTAATTTACTGACAAACTCTTCTCCACTACCTCCTCAAATTTGCTAATTTCGTCATGTCTCTCGACCTGAGTTTCAAAATCTTGATTTTTTAATTCTATATTATAGCTAGCGTTGTTAGCTTCGATTCGCATGTTTGAACACAGAAATCCGATATCACACGAGCCAGATATGAACATTTTAATTTACTGACGCACTCTTTTCTACTGCCTCCTCAAAATTTGCTAATTTTCTCATGTCTCTCGACCTGAGTTTCAAAATCTTGATTTTTTAATTCTATATTATGGCTAGCGTTCTTAGCTTCGATTCGCATGTTTGAACACAAAAATCCGATATCACAGGAGCCAGGCATGAACATTTTAATTTACTGACATACTCTTCTCCAAAGCCTCCTCAAATAAGCTAATTTCCTCATGTCTCTCGACCTGGCTTTCTAAATCTTGAATTTTTACTTCTATATCATAGCTAGGATTGTTAGCTTCGATTCGCATGTTTGAACACAAAAATCCGATATCACACGAGCCAGATATGAACATTTTAATTTACTGACACACTCTTCTCCACTACCTCCTCAAATTTGCTAATTTCCTCATGTCTCTCGACCTGAGTTTCAAAATCTTGATTTTTTAATTTTATATCATAGCTAGCGTTCTTAGCTTCGATTCGCATGTTTGAACACAAAAATCCGATATCACACGAGCGAGGTATGAACATTTTAATTTATTGGCACACTCTTCTCCACTACCTCCTCAAATAAGCTTATTTCGTCATGTCTCTCGACCTGAGTTCCAAAACCTTGATTTTTTAATTCTATATCATAGCTAGCGTTGTTAGCTTCGTTTCGCATGTTTGAACACAGAAATCCGATATAACACGAGCCAGGTATAAACATTTTAATTTACTCACTGGCACTTCTCAACTCCATCCTCAAATAAGCTAATTTCCTCATGTCTCTCGACCTAGGTTTTAAAATCTTTAATTTTTAATTGTATATCATAGCTAGCGTTGTTAGCTTCGATTCGCATGTTTGAACACAAAAATCCGATATCACACGAGCGAGGTATGAACATTTTAATTTATTGACACACTCTTCTCCACTACCTCCTCAAATAAGCTAATTTCCTCATGTCTCTCGACCTGAGTTTCAAAACCTTGATTTTTTAATTCTATATCATAGCTAGCGTTGTTAGCTTCGTTTCGCATGTTTGAACACAGAAATCCGATATCACACGAGCAGGTATAAACATTTTAATTTACTCACTGGCACTTCTCAACTCCATCCTCAAATAAGCTAATTTCCTCATGTCTCTCGACCTGGGTTTCAAAATCTTGATTTTTTAATTCTATATCATAGCTAGCATTGTTAGCTTCGATTCGCATGTTTGAACACAAAAATCCGATATCACACGAGCCAGATATGAACATTTTAATTTACTGACACACTCTTCTCCACTACCTCCTCAAATTTGCTAATTTCCTCATGTCTCTCGACCTGAGTTTCAAAATCTTGATTTTTTTTATTTTATATCATAGGTAGCGTTCTTAGCTTCGATTCGCATGTTTGAACACAAAAATCCGATATCACACGAGCGAGGTATGAACATTTTAATTTATTGGCACACTCTTCTCCACTACCTCCTCAAATAAGCTAATTTCGTCATGTCTCTCGACCTGAGTTCCAAAACCTTGATTTTTTAATTCTATATCATAGCTAGCATTGTTAGCTTCGTTTCGCATGTTTGAACACAGAAATCCGATATCACACGAGCCAGGTATAAACATTTTAATTTACTCACTGGCACTTCTCAACTCCATCCTCAAATAAGCTAATTTCCTCATGTCTCTCGACCTTGCTTTCAAAATCTCGAAATTTTACTTCTATATCATTGCTAGCGTTGTTAGCTTCGATTCGCATGTTTGAACACAAAAATCCGATATCACACGAGCGAGGTATGAACATTTTAATTTACTGACACACTCTTCTCCACTACCTCCTCAAAATTTGCTAATTTCCTCATGTCTCTCGACCTGAGTTTCAAAATCTTGATTTTTTAATTCCATATCATAGCTAGCGTTGTTAGCTTCGTTTCGCATGTTTGAACACAGAAATCCGAAATCACACGAGCCTGGTATGAACATTTTAATTTACTCACTGGCTCTTCTCAACTCCATCATCAAATAAGCTAATTTCCTCATGTCTCTCGACCTGGGTTTCAAAATCTTGATTTTTTAATTCTATATCATAGCTAGCATTGTTTGCTTCGATTCGCATGTTTGAACACAAAAATCCGATATCACAAGAGCCAGGTATGAACATTTTAATTTACTGACACACTCTTCTGCACTACCTCCTCAAATTTGCTACTTTCCTCATGTCTGTCGACCTGAGGTTCAAAATCTTGATTTTTTAATTCTATATTATAGCTAGCGTTGTTAGCTTCGTTTCACATGTTTGAACACAGAAATCCGATATCACACGAGCCAGGTATGAACATTTTAATTTACTGACACACTCTTCTCCACTACCTCCTCAAATTTGCTAATTTCCTCATGTCTCTCGACCTGAGTTTCAAAATCTTGATTTTTTAATACTATATCATAGCTAGCGTTGTAAGTTTCGTTTCGCATGTTTGAACACAGAAATCTGATATCACACGAGCCAGGTATGAACATTTTAATTTACTCACTAGTTCTTCTCAACTCTATCCTCAAATAAGCTAATTTCCTCATGTCTCTCGACCTTGCTTTCAAAATCTGGAATTTTTACTTCTATCATAGCTAGCGTTGTTAGCTTCGATTCGCATGTTTGAACACAAAAATCCGATATCACACGAGCCAGGTATGAACATTTTAATTTACTGACACACTCTTCTCCACTACCTCCCCAAATTTGCTAATTTCCTCATGTCTCTCGACCTGAGTTTCAAAATCATGATTTTTTAATTCTATATCATAGCTAGCGTTGTTAGCTTCGATTCACATGTTTGAACACAAAAATCCGATATCACACGAGCCAGGTATGAACATTTTAATTTATTGACATACTCTTCTCCACTACCTCCTCAAATAAGCTAATTTCGTCATGTCTCTCGACCTAAGTTCCAAAACCTTGATTTTTTAATTCTATATCATAGCTAGCGTTGTTAGCTTCGTTTCGCATGTTTGAAGACAGAAATCCGATATCACACGAGCCAGGTATAAACATTTTAATTTACTCATTGGCACTTCTCAACTCCATCCTAAAATAATCTAATTTCCTCATGTCTCTCGACCTTGCTTTCAAAATCTTGAATTTTTACTTCTATATCATTGCTAGCGTTGTTAGCCTCGATTCGCATGTTTGAACACAAAAATCCGATATCACACGAGCCAGGTATGAACATTTTAATTTACTGACACACTCTTGTCCACTACCTCCTCAAATTTGCTAATTTCCTCATGTACCTCGACCTGAGTTTCAAAATCTTGATTTTTTAATTCTATATTATGGCTAGCGTTCTTAGCTTCGATTCGCATGTTTGAACACAAAAATCCGATATCACAGGAGCCAGGTATGAATATTTTAATTTACTGACATACTCTTCTCCAAAGCCTCCTCAAATTTGCTAATTTCCTCATGTCTCTCGACCTGGCTTTCAAAATCTTGAATTTTTACTTCTATATCATAGCTAGGATTGTTAGCTTCGATTCGCATGTTTGAACACAAAAATCTGATATCACACGAGCCAGATATGAACATTTTAATTTACTGACACACTCTTCTCCACTACCTCCTCAAATTTGCTAATTTCCTCATGTCTCTCGACCTGAGTTTCAAAATCTTGATTTTTTAATTCTATATCATAGCTGACGTTGTTTGCTTCGATTCGCATGTTTGAATACAAAAATCCGATATCACACGAGCCAGATATGAACATTTTAATTTACTGACACACTCTTCTCCACTACCTCCTCAAATTTGATAATTTCCTCATGTCTCTCGACCTGAGTTTCAAAATCTTGATTTTTTAATTCTATATCATAGCTAGCGTTGTTAGCTTCGTTTCGCATGTTTGAACACAGAAATCCGATATCACACGAGCCAGGTATAAACATTTTAATTTACTGACACACTCTTCTCCACTACCTCCTCAAATTTGCTAATTTCCTCATGTCTCTCGACCTGAGTTTCAAAATTTTGATTTTTTAATTCTATATTATGGCTAGCATTGTTAGCTTCGATTCGCATGTTTGAACACAAAAATCCGATATCACAGGAGCAAGGTATGAACATTTTAATTTACTGACATACTCTTCTCCAAAGCCTTCTCAAATTTGCTAATTTCCTCATGTCTCTCGACCTGAGTTTCAAAATCTTGAATTTTTAAGTCTATATTATAGCTAGCGTTGTTAGCTTCGATTCGCATGTTTGAACACAAAAATCCGATATCACACGAGCGAGGTATGAACATTTTAATTTACTGACACACTCTTCTCCACTGCCTCCTCAAATTTGCTAATTTCCTCATATATTTACAAGAAGATGATTTCAACCAATAGTTACAAAGGGGGGAGAAGAGGGTGCTTATAAGGTCGCCCTCTCTCAACATTCTCTCACTAAAATGACCTCTCGGGAAGGGGGGGAATTTTAACAAACTCATTAACTATGTGTCATAAGAGTTACATTGTATGACACATTAATTATTGTTACATAGTGGTGGTATGTTCAGACACTTGCATATTCTTAAGGTGTGTTCACACCCTAGAGTAAGTTGAGTTTGAGTCTCAACACGCCCCTTCAAGCTCAACTTTCGGTGTCGGAAAGTTGGCACTTGAGCCTCAAAAGGATTATGTCTTAATTCTTTAGATTGCTTATACACTTGAGCCTCAAAAGAATTATATCTTAATTCTTCACATTGTAGGATAGTGTGAGGGTTAGTAATTGAGGTTGATCTTCCACTTTCTCATTCAACATTGTGGCACTGAAGCTACAATCAAGGTATGAATTCATAAGCATCTTTATAGCCTATTCATGAAACAAAGCCGCCACATCATGTGTCATGGAATAGCTTGAGCATGGAAGAATGAAGGTCAAAAGAAGTTAGACAAAGAGAAGAAGCAAAAACTTGACACAAGGAATATGCAAATGGGAAGTTCTTATGTCCTTAGAGTGAACCTTGATAGAACTAACTTCATATGTTGGAAATACAATATCCACCCATTCCTGTGTTGAGCAAGGGCATCGAGCGACTTTTATGTCAAAAAAAATTATTACATGCCAAATCCACACCAAATAGCAACAAGAGGGCCAACATTGTTCACATGCTTGGCTAAGAGATGTACAAGCTTTGCAAATGAAAACTTATAAAGACTATGTTCTCACTATAAACATTGGCATGTAATGTCTTGGGGAACATTGAACTCTGTCACCATTTTGTTGGTCTACTTCTGTTGGCGGTGTGGTGCTCATGTTCTAATCTACCTTCTACTATAGCAACAATGTTTTTGAAACCAAAACAATACATGACAAAATCATCCTCTCGTCTAATATTATGGCACTAGAAAATTAGATCATTTAAAAATTGTTTCAATCTACATGGTGTATATTCTTGATGACAAATATGTTTAACTTACTCTTGCATTTAGTGGGGTGACAAATATACCATCAAATATATACTGTACTAAATCACTATTAGAATATGAAAGATTAGAAAGAATAAACATTAATATAAATAACAAATATATCATAAATAAATAAAACGAGAATAAATCATGTAACCACCTATTATTGTGACTTTTGTACACAATGACAGTACAACACATTCAAGTGAGATTTGTACACAATGAATGCTCCCACGATTAACTTCCCTTTAAAATGTAGCATCTACCATGATCATAATGTAGTCTCTCTTTTATCATCAAATTAAGTTACATATATCCAATTTTACTTCTATATCATTGCTAGCGTTGTTTGCTTCGATTCGCATGTTTGAACACAAAAATCCGATATCACACGAGCGAGGTATGAACATTTTAATTTACTGACACACTCTTCTCCACTACCTCCTCAAATTTGCTAATTTCCTCATGTCTCTCGACTTGAGTTTCAAAATCTTGATTATTTATTTCCATATCATAGCTAGCGTTGTTAGCTTCGATTCGCATGTTTGAACACAAAAATCCGATATCACACGAGCGAGGTATGAACATTTTAATTAATTGACACACTCTTCTCCACTACCTCCTCAAATAAGCTAATTTCCTCATGTCTCTCGACCTGAGTTTCAAAACCTTGAATTTTTAATTCTATATCATAGCTAGCGTTGTTAGCTTCGTTTCGCATGTTTGAACACAGAAATCCGATATCACACGAGCCAGGTATAAACATTTTAATTTACTCACTGGCACTTCTCAACTCCATCCTCAAATAAGCTAATTTCCTCATGTCTCTCGACCTTGCTTTCAAAATCGTGAATTTTTACTTCTATATCATTGCTAGCGTTGTTTGCTTCGATTCGCATGTTTGAACACAAAAATCCGATATCACACGAGCGAGGTATGAACATTTTAATTTACTGACACACTCTTCTCCACTACCTCCTCAAAATTTGCTAATTTCCTCATGTCTCTCGACTTGAGTTTCAAAATCTTGATTATTTATTTCCATATCATTGCTAGCGTTGTTTGCTTCGATTCGCATGTTTGAACACAAAAATCCGATATCACACGAGCGAGGTATGAACATTTTAATTTACTGACACACTCTTCTCCACTACCTCCTCAAATTTGCTAATTTCCTCATGTCTCTCGACTTGAGTTTCAAAATCTTGATTATTTATTTCCATATCATAGCTAGCGTTGTTAGCTTCGATTCGCATGTTTGAACACAAAAATCCGATATCACACGAGCGAGGTATGAACATTTTAATTAATTGACACACTCTTCTCCACTACCTCCTCAAATAAGCTAATTTCCTCATGTCTCTCGACCTGAGTTTCAAAACCTTGAATTTTTAATTCTATATCATAGCTAGCGTTGTTAGCTTCGTTTCGCATGTTTGAACACAGAAATCCGATATCACACGAGCCAGGTATAAACATTTTAATTTACTCACTGCCACTTCTCAACTCCATCCTCAAATAAGCTAATTTCCTCATGTCTCTCGACCTTGCTTTCAAAATCGTGAATTTTTACTTCTATATCATTGCTAGCGTTGTTTGCTTCGATTCGCATGTTTGAACACAAAAATCCGATATCACACGAGCGAGGTATGAACATTTTAATTTACTGACACACTCTTCTCCACTACCTCCTCAAATTTGCTAATTTCCTCATGTCTCTCGACTTGAGTTTCAAAATCTTGATTATTTATTTCCATATCATAGCTAGCGTTGTTAGCTTCGATTCGCATGTTTGAACGCAAAAATCCGATATCACAAGAGCCAGGTATGAACATTTTAATTTACTGACACACTCTTCTCCACTACCTCCTCAAATTTGCTAATTTCCTCATGTCTCTCGACCTGAGTTTCAAAATCTTGATTTTTTAATTTTATATCATAGCTAGCGTTGTTAGCTTCGATTCGCATGTTTGAACACAAAAATCCGATATCACACGAGCGAGGTATGAACATTTTAATTAATTGACACACTCTTCTCCACTACCTCCTCAAATAAGCTAATTTCCTCATGTCTCTCGACCTGAGTTTCAAAACCTTGAATTTTTAATTCTATATCATAGCTAGCGTTGTTAGCTTCGTTTCGCATGTTTGAACACAGAAATCCGATATCACACGAGCCAGGTATAAACATTTTAATTTACTCACTGGCACTTCTCAACTCCATCCTCAAATAAGCTAATTTCCTCATGTCTCTCGACCTGGGTTTCAAAATCTTGATTTTTTAATTCTATATCATAGCTAGCATTGTTTGCTTCGATTCGCATGTTTGAACACAAAAATCCGATATCACACGAGCAAGGTATGAACATTTTAATTTACTGACACACTCTTCTCCACTACCTCCTCAAATTTGCTAATTTCCTCATGTCTCTCGACTTGAGTTTCAAAATCTTGATTTTTTATTTCCATATCATAGCTAGCGTTGTTAGCTTCGTTTCGCATGTTTGAACAGAGAAATCCGAAATCACACGAGCCAGGTATGAACATTTTAATTTACTCACTGGCTCTTCTCAACTCCATCTTCAAATAAGCTAATTTCCTCATGTCTCTCGACCTGGGTTTCAAAATCTTGATTTTTTAATTCTATATCATAGCTAGCATTGTTAGCTTCGCTTCGCATGTTTGAACGCAAAAATCCGATATCACAAGAGCCAGGTATGAACATTTTAATTTACTGACACACTCTTCTCCACTACCTCCTCAAATTTGCTAATTTCCTCATGTCTCTCGACCTGAGTTTCAAAATATTGATTTTTTAATTTTATATCATAGCTAGCGTTCTTAGCTTCGATTCGCATGTTTGAACACAAAAATCCGATATCACACGAGCGAGGTATGAACATTTTAATTTATTGGCACACTCTTCTCCACTACCTCCTCAAATAAGCTAATTTCGTCATGTCTCTCGACCTGAGTTCCAAAACCTTGATTTTTTAATTCTATATCATAGCTAGCGTTGTTAGCTTCGTTTCGCATGTTTGAACACAGAAATCCGATATCACACGAGCCAGGTATAAACATTTTAATTTACTCACTGGCACTTCTCAACTCCATCCTCAAATAAGCTAATTTCCTCATGTCTCTCGACCTTGCTTTCAAAATCTCGAAATTTTACTTCTATATCATTGCTAGCGTTGTTAGCTTCGATTCGCATGTTTGAACACAAAAATCCGATATCACACGAGCGAGGTATGAACATTTTAATTTACTGACACACTCTTCTCCACTACCTCCTCAAATTTGCTAATTTCCTCATGTCTCTCGACTTGAGTTTCAAAATCTTGATTATTTATTTCCATATCATAGCTAGCGTTGTTAGCTTCGTTTCGCATGTTTGAACAGAGAAATCCGAAATCACACGAGCCAGGTATGAACATTTTAATTTACTCACTGGCTCTTCTCAACTCCATTATCAAATAAGCTAATTTCCTCATGTCTCTCGACCTGGGTTTCAAAATCTTGATTTTTTAATTCTATATCATACCTAGCATTGTTAGCTTCGATTCGCATGTTTGAACGCAAAAATCCGATATCACAAGAGCCAGGTATGAACATTTTAATTTACTGACACACTCTTCTCCACTACCTCCTCAAATTTGCTAATTTCCTCATGTCTCTCGACCTGAGTTTCAAAATCTTGATTTTTTAATTTTATATCATAGCTAGCGTTGTTAGCTTCGATTCGCATGTTTGAACACAAAAATCCGATATCACACGAGCGAGGTATGAACATTTTAATTAATTGACACACTCTTCTCCACTACCTCCTCAAATAAGCTAATTTCCTCATGTCTCTCGACCTGAGTTTCAAAACCTTGAATTTTTAATTCTATATCATAGCTAGCGTTGTTAGCTTCGTTTCGCATGTTTGAACACAGAAATCCGATATCACACGAGCCAGGTATAAACATTTTAATTTACTCACTGGCTCTTCTCAACTCCATTATCAAATAAGCTAATTTCCTCATGTCTCTCGACCTGGGTTTCAAAATCTTGATTTTTTAATTCTATATCATACCTAGCATTGTTAGCTTCGATTCGCATGTTTGAACGCAAAAATCCGATATCACAAGAGCCAGGTATGAACATTTTAATTTACTGACACACTCTTCTCCACTACCTCCTCAAATTTGCTAATTTCCTCATGTCTCTCGACCTGAGTTTCAAAATCTTGATTTTTTAATTTTATATCATAGCTAGCGTTGTTAGCTTCGATTCGCATGTTTGAACACAAAAATCCGATATCACACGAGCGACGTATGAACATTTTAATTAATTGACACACTCTTCTCCACTACCTCCTCAAATAAGCTAATTTCCTCATGTCTCTCGACCTGAGTTTCAAAACCTTGAATTTTTAATTCTATATCATAGCTAGCGTTGTTAGCTTCGTTTCGCATGTTTGAACACAGAAATCCGATATCACACGAGCCAGGTATAAACATTTTAATTTACTCACTGGCACTTCTCAACTCCATCCTCAAATAAGCTAATTTCCTCATGTCTCTCGACCTGGGTTTCAAAATCTTGATTTTTTAATTCTATATCATAGCTAGCATTGTTTGCTTCGATTCGCATGTTTGAACACAAAAATCCGATATCACACGAGCAAGGTATGAACATTTTAATTTACTGACACACTCTTCTCCACTACCTCCTCAAATTTGCTAATTTCCTCATGTCTCTCGACTTGAGTTTCAAAATCTTGATTTTTTATTTCCATATCATAGCTAGCGTTGTTAGCTTCGTTTCGCATGTTTGAACAGAGAAATCCGAAATCACACGAGCCAGGTATGAACATTTTAATTTACTCACTGGCTCTTCTCAACTCCATCTTCAAATAAGCTAATTTCCTCATGTCTCTCGACCTGGGTTTCAAAATCTTGATTTTTTAATTCTATATCATAGCTAGCATTGTTAGCTTCGCTTCGCATGTTTGAACGCAAAAATCCGATATCACAAGAGCCAGGTATGAACATTTTAATTTACTGACACACTCTTCTCCACTACCTCCTCAAATTTGCTAATTTCCTCATGTCTCTCGACCTGAGTTTCAAAATATTGATTTTTTAATTTTATATCATAGCTAGCGTTCTTAGCTTCGATTCGCATGTTTGAACACAAAAATCCGATATCACACGAGCGAGGTATGAACATTTTAATTTATTGGCACACTCTTCTCCACTACCTCCTCAAATAAGCTAATTTCGTCATGTCTCTCGACCTGAGTTCCAAAACCTTGATTTTTTAATTCTATATCATAGCTAGCGTTGTTAGCTTCGTTTCGCATGTTTGAACACAGAAATCCGATATCACACGAGCCAGGTATAAACATTTTAATTTACTCACTGGCACTTCTCAACTCCATCCTCAAATAAGCTAATTTCCTCATGTCTCTCGACCTTGCTTTCAAAATCTCGAAATTTTACTTCTATATCATTGCTAGCGTTGTTAGCTTCGATTCGCATGTTTGAACACAAAAATCCGATATCACACGAGCGAGGTATGAACATTTTAATTTACTGACACACTCTTCTCCACTACCTCCTCAAATTTGCTAATTTCCTCATGTCTCTCGACTTGAGTTTCAAAATCTTGATTATTTATTTCCATATCATAACTAGCGTTGTTAGCTTCGTTTCGCATGTTTGAACAGAGAAATCCGAAATCACACGAGCCAGGTATGAACATTTTAATTTACTCACTGGCTCTTCTCAACTCCATTATCAAATAAGCTAATTTCCTCATGTCTCTCGACCTGGGTTTCAAAATCTTGATTTTTTAATTCTATATCATACCTAGCATTGTTAGCTTCGATTCGCATGTTTGAACGCAAAAATCCGATATCACAAGAGCCAGGTATGAACATTTTAATTTACTGACACACTCTTCTCCACTACCTCCTCAAATTTGCTAATTTCCTCATGTCTCTCGACCTGAGTTTCAAAATCTTGATTTTTTAATTTTATATCATAGCTAGCGTTGTTAGCTTCGATTCGCATGTTTGAACACAAAAATCCGATATCACACGAGCGAGGTATGAACATTTTAATTAATTGACACACTCTTCTCCACTACCTCCTCAAATAAGCTAATTTCGTCATGTCTCTCGACCTGAGTTTCAAAACCTTGAATTTTTAATTCTATATCATAGCTAGCGTTGTTAGCTTCGTTTCGCATGTTTGAACACAGAAATCCGATATCACACGAGCCAGGTATAAACATTTTAATTTACTCACTGGCACTTCTCAACTCCATCCTCAAATAAGCTAATTTCCTCATGTCTCTCGACCTGGGTTTCAAAATCTTGATTTTTTAATTCTATATCATAGCTAGCATTGTTAGCTTCGATTCGCATGTTTGAACACAAAAATCCGATATCACACGAGCCAGATATGAACATTTTAATTTACTGACACACTCTTCTCCACTACCTCCTCAAATTTGCTAATTTCCTCATGTCTCTCGACCTGAGTTTCAAAATCTTGATTTTTTTTATTTTATATCATAGCTAGCGTTCTTAGCTTCGATTCGCATGTTTGAACACAAAAATCCGATATCACACGAGCGAGGTATGAACATTTTAATTTATTGGCACACTCTTCTCCACTACCTCCTCAAATAAGCTAATTTCGTCATGTCTCTCGACCTGAGTTCCAAAACCTTGATTTTTTAATTCTATATCATAGCTAGCGTTGTTAGCTTCGTTTCGCATGTTTGAACACAGAAATCCGATATCACACGAGCCAGGTATAAACATTTTAATTTACTCACTGGCACTTCTCAACTCCATCCTCAAATAAGCTAATTTCCTCATGTCTCTCGACCTTGCTTTCAAAATCTCGAAATTTTACTTCTATATCATTGCTAGCGTTGTTAGCTTCGATTCGCATGTTTGAACACAAAAATCCGATATCACACGAGCGAGGTATGAACATTTTAATTTACTGACACACTCTTCTCCACTACCTCCTCAAATTTGCTAATTTCCTCATGTCTCTCGACATGAGTTTCAAAATCTTGATTATTTATTTCCATATCATAGCTAGCGTTGTTAGCTTCGTTTCGCATGTTTGAACAGAGAAATCCGAAATCACACGAGCCAGGTATGAACATTTTAATTTACTCACTGGCTCTTCTCAACTCTATTATCAAATAAGCTAATTTCCTCATGTCTCTCGACCTGGGTTTCAAAATCTTGATTTTTTAATTCTATATCATACCTAGCATTGTTAGCTTCGATTCGCATGTTTGAACGCAAAAATCCGATATCACAAGAGCCAGGTATGAACATTTTAATTTACTGACACACTCTTCTCCACTACCTCCTCAAATTTGCTAATTTCCTCATGTCTCTCGACCTGAGTTTCAAAATCTTGATTTTTTAATTTTATATCATAGCTAGCGTTGTTAGCTTCGATTCGCATGTTTGAACACAAAAATCCGATATCACACGAGCGAGGTATGAACATTTTAATTAATTGACACACTCTTCTCCACTACCTCCTCAAATAAGCTAATTTCCTCATGTCTCTCGACCTGAGTTTCAAAACCTTGATTTTTTAATTCTATATCATAGCTAGCGTTGTTAGCTTCGTTTCGCATGTTTGAACACAGAAATCCGATATCACACGAGCCAGGTATAAACATTTTAATTTACTCACTGGCACTTCTCAACTCCATCCTCAAATAAGCTAATTTCCTCATGTCTCTCGACCTTGGTTTCAAAATCTTGAATTTTTACTTCTATATCATTGCTAGCGTTGTTAGCTTCGATTCGCATGTTTGAACACAAAAATCCGATATCACACGAGCCAGGTATGAACATTTTAATTTACTGACACACTCTTCTCCACTACCTCCTCAAATTTGCTAATTTCCTCATGTCTCTCGACTTGAGTTTCAAAATCTTGATTATTTATTTCCATATCATAGCTAGCGTTGTTAGCTTCGTTTCGCATGTTTGAACAGAGAAATCCGAAATCACACGAGCCAGGTATGAACATTTTAATTTACTCACTGGCTCTTCTCAACTCCATTATCAAATAAGCTAATTTCCTCATGTCTCTCGACCTGGGTTTCAAAATCTTGATTTTTTAATTCTATATCATACCTAGCATTGTTAGCTTCGATTCGCATGTTTGAACGCAAAAATCCGATATCACAAGAGCCAGGTATGAACATTTTAATTTACTGACACACTCTTCTCCACTACCTCCTCAAATTTGCTAATTTCCTCATGTCTCTCGACCTGAGTTTCAAAATCTTGATTTTTTAATTTTATATCATAGCTAGCGTTGTTAGCTTCGATTCGCATGTTTGAACACAAAAATCCGATATCACACGAGCGAGGTATGAACATTTTAATTAATTGACACACTCTTCTCCACTACCTCCTCAAATAAGCTAATTTCCTCATGTCTCTCGACCTGAGTTTCAAAACCTTGAATTTTTAATTCTATATCATAGCTAGCGTTGTTAGCTTCGTTTCGCATGTTTGAACACAGAAATCCGATATCACACGAGCCAGGTATAAACATTTTAATTTACTCACTGGCACTTCTCAACTCCATCCTCAAATAAGCTAATTTCCTCATGTCTCTCGCCTTGCTTTCAAAATCGTGAATTTTTACTTCTATATCATTTCTAGCGTTGTTTGCTTCGATTCGCATGTTTGAACACAAAAATCCGATATCACACGAGCAAGGTATGAACATTTTAATTTACTGACACACTCTTCTCCACTACCTCCTCAAATTTGCTAATTTCCTCATGTCTCTCGACTTGAGTTTCAAAATCTTGATTTTTTATTTCCATATCATAGCTAGCGTTGTTAGCTTCGTTTCGCATGTTTGAACAGAGAAATCCGAAATCACACGAGCCAGGTATGAACATTTTAATTTACTCACTGGCTCTTCTCAACTCCATCTTCAAATAAGCTAATTTCCTCATGTCTCTCGACCTGGGTTTCAAAATCTTGATTTTTTAATTCTATATCATAGCTAGCATTGTTAGCTTCGCTTCGCATGTTTGAACGCAAAAATCCGATATCACACGAGCCAGATATAAACATTTTAATTTACTGACACACTCTTCTCCACTACCTCCTCAAATTTGCTAATTTCCTCATGTCTCTCGACCTGAGTTTCAAAATATTGATTTTTTAATTTTATATCATAGCTAGCGTTCTTAGCTTCGATTCGCATGTTTGAACACAAAAATCCGATATCACACGAGCGAGGTATGAACATTTTAATTTATTGGCACACTCTTCTCCACTACCTCCTCAAATAAGCTAATTTCGTCATGTCTCTTGACCTGAGTTCCAAAACCTTGATTTTTTAATTCTATATCATAGCTAGCGTTGTTAGCTTCGTTTCGCATGTTTGAACACAGAAATCCGATATCACACGAGCCAGGTATAAACATTTTAATTTACTCACTAGCACTTCTCAACTCCATCCTCAAATAAGCTAATTTCCTCATGTCTCTCGACCTTGCTTTCAAAATCTCGAAATTTTACTTCTATATCATTGCTAGCGTTGTTAGCTTCGATTCGCATGTTTGAACACAAAAATCCGATATCACACGAGCGAGGTATGAACATTTTAATTTACTGACACACTCTTCTCCACTACCTCCTCAAAATTTGCTAATTTCCTCATGTCTCTCGACCTGAGTTTCAAAATCTTGATTTTTTAATTTTATATCATAGCTAGCGTTGTTAGCTTCGTTTCGCATGTTTAAACACAGAAATCCGATATCACACGAGCCAGGTATAAACATTTTAATTTACTCACTGGCACTTCTCAACTCCATCCTCAAATAAGCTAATTTCCTCATGTCTCTCGACCTAGGTTTTAAAATCTTTCATTTTTAATTGTATATCATAGCTAGCGTTGTTAGCTTCGATTCGCATGTTTGAACACAAAAATCCGATATCACACGAGCGAGGTATGAACATTTTAATTTATTGACACACTCTTCTCCACTACCTCCTCAAATAAGCTAATTTCCTCATGTCTCTCGACCTGAGTTTCAAAACCTTGATTTTTTAATTCTATATCATAGCTAGCGTTGTTAGCTTCGTTTCGCATGTTTGAACACAGAAATCCGATATCACACGAGCCAGGTATAAACATTTTAATTTACTCACTGGCACTTCTCAACTCCATCCTCAAATAAGCTAATTTCCTCATGTCTCTCGACCTTGCTTTCAAAATCGTGAATTTTTACTTCTATATCATTACTAGCGTTGTTTGCTTCGATTCGCATGTTTGAACACAAAAATCCGATATCACACGAGCAAGGTATGAACATTTTAATTTACTGACAAACTCTTCTCCACTACCTCCTCAAATTTGCTAATTTCGTCATGTCTCTCGACCTGAGTTTCAAAATCTTGATTTTTTAATTCTATATTATAGCTAGCGTTGTTAGCTTCGATTCGCATGTTTGAACACAGAAATCCGATATCACACGAGCCAGATATGAACATTTTAATTTACTGACGCACTCTTTTCTACTGCCTCCTCAAAATTTGCTAATTTTCTCATGTCTCTCGACCTGAGTTTCAAAATCTTGATTTTTTAATTCTATATTATGGCTAGCGTTCTTAGCTTCGATTCGCATGTTTGAACACAAAAATCCGATATCACAGGAGCCAGGCATGAACATTTTAATTTACTGACATACTCTTCTCCAAAGCCTCCTCAAATAAGCTAATTTCCTCATGTCTCTCGACCTGGCTTTCTAAATCTTGAATTTTTACTTCTATATCATAGCTAGGATTGTTAGCTTCGATTCGCATGTTTGAACACAAAAATCCGATATCACACGAGCCAGATATGAACATTTTAATTTACTGACACACTCTTCTCCACTACCTCCTCAAATTTGCTAATTTCCTCATGTCTCTCGACCTGAGTTTCAAAATCTTGATTTTTTAATTTTATATCATAGCTAGCGTTCTTAGCTTCGATTCGCATGTTTGAACACAAAAATCCGATATCACACGAGCGAGGTATGAACATTTTAATTTATTGGCACACTCTTCTCCACTACCTCCTCAAATAAGCTTATTTCGTCATGTCTCTCGACCTGAGTTCCAAAACCTTGATTTTTTAATTCTATATCATAGCTAGCGTTGTTAGCTTCGTTTCGCATGTTTGAACACAGAAATCCGATATAACACGAGCCAGGTATAAACATTTTAATTTACTCACTGGCACTTCTCAACTCCATCCTCAAATAAGCTAATTTCCTCATGTCTCTCGACCTAGGTTTTAAAATCTTTAATTTTTAATTGTATATCATAGCTAGCGTTGTTAGCTTCGATTCGCATGTTTGAACACAAAAATCCGATATCACACGAGCGAGGTATGAACATTTTAATTTATTGACACACTCTTCTCCACTACCTCCTCAAATAAGCTAATTTCCTCATGTCTCTCGACCTGAGTTTCAAAACCTTGATTTTTTAATTCTATATCATAGCTAGCGTTGTTAGCTTCGTTTCGCATGTTTGAACACAGAAATCCGATATCACACGAGCAGGTATAAACATTTTAATTTACTCACTGGCACTTCTCAACTCCATCCTCAAATAAGCTAATTTCCTCATGTCTCTCGACCTGGGTTTCAAAATCTTGATTTTTTAATTCTATATCATAGCTAGCATTGTTAGCTTCGATTCGCATGTTTGAACACAAAAATCCGATATCACACGAGCCAGATATGAACATTTTAATTTACTGACACACTCTTCTCCACTACCTCCTCAAATTTGCTAATTTCCTCATGTCTCTCGACCTGAGTTTCAAAATCTTGATTTTTTTTATTTTATATCATAGGTAGCGTTCTTAGCTTCGATTCGCATGTTTGAACACAAAAATCCGATATCACACGAGCGAGGTATGAACATTTTAATTTATTGGCACACTCTTCTCCACTACCTCCTCAAATAAGCTAATTTCGTCATGTCTCTCGACCTGAGTTCCAAAACCTTGATTTTTTAATTCTATATCATAGCTAGCATTGTTAGCTTCGTTTCGCATGTTTGAACACAGAAATCCGATATCACACGAGCCAGGTATAAACATTTTAATTTACTCACTGGCACTTCTCAACTCCATCCTCAAATAAGCTAATTTCCTCATGTCTCTCGACCTTGCTTTCAAAATCGTGAATTTTTACTTCTATATCATTACTAGCGTTGTTTGCTTCGATTCGCATGTTTGAACACAAAAATCCGATATCACACGAGCAAGGTATGAACATTTTAATTTACTGACAAACTCTTCTCCACTACCTCCTCAAATTTGCTAATTTCGTCATGTCTCTCGACCTGAGTTTCAAAATCTTGATTTTTTAATTCTATATTATAGCTAGCGTTGTTAGCTTCGATTCGCATGTTTGAACACAGAAATCCGATATCACACGAGCCAGATATGAACATTTTAATTTACTGACGCACTCTTTTCTACTGCCTCCTCAAAATTTGCTAATTTTCTCATGTCTCTCGACCTGAGTTTCAAAATCTTGATTTTTTAATTCTATATTATGGCTAGCGTTCTTAGCTTCGATTCGCATGTTTGAACACAAAAATCCGATATCACAGGAGCCAGGCATGAACATTTTAATTTACTGACATACTCTTCTCCAAAGCCTCCTCAAATAAGCTAATTTCCTCATGTCTCTCGACCTGGCTTTCTAAATCTTGAATTTTTACTTCTATATCATAGCTAGGATTGTTAGCTTCGATTCGCATGTTTGAACACAAAAATCCGATATCACACGAGCCAGATATGAACATTTTAATTTACTGACACACTCTTCTCCACTACCTCCTCAAATTTGCTAATTTCCTCATGTCTCTCGACCTGAGTTTCAAAATCTTGATTTTTTAATTTTATATCATAGCTAGCGTTCTTAGCTTCGATTCGCATGTTTGAACACAAAAATCCGATATCACACGAGCGAGGTATGAACATTTTAATTTATTGGCACACTCTTCTCCACTACCTCCTCAAATAAGCTTATTTCGTCATGTCTCTCGACCTGAGTTCCAAAACCTTGATTTTTTAATTCTATATCATAGCTAGCGTTGTTAGCTTCGTTTCGCATGTTTGAACACAGAAATCCGATATAACACGAGCCAGGTATAAACATTTTAATTTACTCACTGGCACTTCTCAACTCCATCCTCAAATAAGCTAATTTCCTCATGTCTCTCGACCTAGGTTTTAAAATCTTTAATTTTTAATTGTATATCATAGCTAGCGTTGTTAGCTTCGATTCGCATGTTTGAACACAAAAATCCGATATCACACGAGCGAGGTATGAACATTTTAATTTATTGACACACTCTTCTCCACTACCTCCTCAAATAAGCTAATTTCCTCATGTCTCTCGACCTGAGTTTCAAAACCTTGATTTTTTAATTCTATATCATAGCTAGCGTTGTTAGCTTCGTTTCGCATGTTTGAACACAGAAATCCGATATCACACGAGCAGGTATAAACATTTTAATTTACTCACTGGCACTTCTCAACTCCATCCTCAAATAAGCTAATTTCCTCATGTCTCTCGACCTGGGTTTCAAAATCTTGATTTTTTAATTCTATATCATAGCTAGCATTGTTAGCTTCGATTCGCATGTTTGAACACAAAAATCCGATATCACACGAGCCAGATATGAACATTTTAATTTACTGACACACTCTTCTCCACTACCTCCTCAAATTTGCTAATTTCCTCATGTCTCTCGACCTGAGTTTCAAAATCTTGATTTTTTTTATTTTATATCATAGGTAGCGTTCTTAGCTTCGATTCGCATGTTTGAACACAAAAATCCGATATCACACGAGCGAGGTATGAACATTTTAATTTATTGGCACACTCTTCTCCACTACCTCCTCAAATAAGCTAATTTCGTCATGTCTCTCGACCTGAGTTCCAAAACCTTGATTTTTTAATTCTATATCATAGCTAGCATTGTTAGCTTCGTTTCGCATGTTTGAACACAGAAATCCGATATCACACGAGCCAGGTATAAACATTTTAATTTACTCACTGGCACTTCTCAACTCCATCCTCAAATAAGCTAATTTCCTCATGTCTCTCGACCTTGCTTTCAAAATCTCGAAATTTTACTTCTATATCATTGCTAGCGTTGTTAGCTTCGATTCGCATGTTTGAACACAAAAATCCGATATCACACGAGCGAGGTATGAACATTTTAATTTACTGACACACTCTTCTCCACTACCTCCTCAAAATTTGCTAATTTCCTCATGTCTCTCGACCTGAGTTTCAAAATCTTGATTTTTTAATTCCATATCATAGCTAGCGTTGTTAGCTTCGTTTCGCATGTTTGAACACAGAAATCCGAAATCACACGAGCCTGGTATGAACATTTTAATTTACTCACTGGCTCTTCTCAACTCCATCATCAAATAAGCTAATTTCCTCATGTCTCTCGACCTGGGTTTCAAAATCTTGATTTTTTAATTCTATATCATAGCTAGCATTGTTTGCTTCGATTCGCATGTTTGAACACAAAAATCCGATATCACAAGAGCCAGGTATGAACATTTTAATTTACTGACACACTCTTCTGCACTACCTCCTCAAATTTGCTACTTTCCTCATGTCTGTCGACCTGAGGTTCAAAATCTTGATTTTTTAATTCTATATTATAGCTAGCGTTGTTAGCTTCGTTTCACATGTTTGAACACAGAAATCCGATATCACACGAGCCAGGTATGAACATTTTAATTTACTGACACACTCTTCTCCACTACCTCCTCAAATTTGCTAATTTCCTCATGTCTCTCGACCTGAGTTTCAAAATCTTGATTTTTTAATACTATATCATAGCTAGCGTTGTAAGTTTCGTTTCGCATGTTTGAACACAGAAATCTGATATCACACGAGCCAGGTATGAACATTTTAATTTACTCACTAGTTCTTCTCAACTCTATCCTCAAATAAGCTAATTTCCTCATGTCTCTCGACCTTGCTTTCAAAATCTGGAATTTTTACTTCTATCATAGCTAGCGTTGTTAGCTTCGATTCGCATGTTTGAACACAAAAATCCGATATCACACGAGCCAGGTATGAACATTTTAATTTACTGACACACTCTTCTCCACTACCTCCCCAAATTTGCTAATTTCCTCATGTCTCTCGACCTGAGTTTCAAAATCATGATTTTTTAATTCTATATCATAGCTAGCGTTGTTAGCTTCGATTCACATGTTTGAACACAAAAATCCGATATCACACGAGCCAGGTATGAACATTTTAATTTATTGACATACTCTTCTCCACTACCTCCTCAAATAAGCTAATTTCGTCATGTCTCTCGACCTAAGTTCCAAAACCTTGATTTTTTAATTCTATATCATAGCTAGCGTTGTTAGCTTCGTTTCGCATGTTTGAAGACAGAAATCCGATATCACACGAGCCAGGTATAAACATTTTAATTTACTCATTGGCACTTCTCAACTCCATCCTAAAATAATCTAATTTCCTCATGTCTCTCGACCTTGCTTTCAAAATCTTGAATTTTTACTTCTATATCATTGCTAGCGTTGTTAGCCTCGATTCGCATGTTTGAACACAAAAATCCGATATCACACGAGCCAGGTATGAACATTTTAATTTACTGACACACTCTTGTCCACTACCTCCTCAAATTTGCTAATTTCCTCATGTACCTCGACCTGAGTTTCAAAATCTTGATTTTTTAATTCTATATTATGGCTAGCGTTCTTAGCTTCGATTCGCATGTTTGAACACAAAAATCCGATATCACAGGAGCCAGGTATGAATATTTTAATTTACTGACATACTCTTCTCCAAAGCCTCCTCAAATTTGCTAATTTCCTCATGTCTCTCGACCTGGCTTTCAAAATCTTGAATTTTTACTTCTATATCATAGCTAGGATTGTTAGCTTCGATTCGCATGTTTGAACACAAAAATCTGATATCACACGAGCCAGATATGAACATTTTAATTTACTGACACACTCTTCTCCACTACCTCCTCAAATTTGCTAATTTCCTCATGTCTCTCGACCTGAGTTTCAAAATCTTGATTTTTTAATTCTATATCATAGCTGACGTTGTTTGCTTCGATTCGCATGTTTGAATACAAAAATCCGATATCACACGAGCCAGATATGAACATTTTAATTTACTGACACACTCTTCTCCACTACCTCCTCAAATTTGATAATTTCCTCATGTCTCTCGACCTGAGTTTCAAAATCTTGATTTTTTAATTCTATATCATAGCTAGCGTTGTTAGCTTCGTTTCGCATGTTTGAACACAGAAATCCGATATCACACGAGCCAGGTATAAACATTTTAATTTACTGACACACTCTTCTCCACTACCTCCTCAAATTTGCTAATTTCCTCATGTCTCTCGACCTGAGTTTCAAAATTTTGATTTTTTAATTCTATATTATGGCTAGCATTGTTAGCTTCGATTCGCATGTTTGAACACAAAAATCCGATATCACAGGAGCAAGGTATGAACATTTTAATTTACTGACATACTCTTCTCCAAAGCCTTCTCAAATTTGCTAATTTCCTCATGTCTCTCGACCTGAGTTTCAAAATCTTGAATTTTTAAGTCTATATTATAGCTAGCGTTGTTAGCTTCGATTCGCATGTTTGAACACAAAAATCCGATATCACACGAGCGAGGTATGAACATTTTAATTTACTGACACACTCTTCTCCACTGCCTCCTCAAATTTGCTAATTTCCTCATATATTTACAAGAAGATGATTTCAACCAATAGTTACAAAGGGGGGAGAAGAGGGTGCTTATAAGGTCGCCCTCTCTCAACATTCTCTCACTAAAATGACCTCTCGGGAAGGGGGGGAATTTTAACAAACTCATTAACTATGTGTCATAAGAGTTACATTGTATGACACATTAATTATTGTTACATAGTGGTGGTATGTTCAGACACTTGCATATTCTTAAGGTGTGTTCACACCCTAGAGTAAGTTGAGTTTGAGTCTCAACACGCCCCTTCAAGCTCAACTTTCGGTGTCGGAAAGTTGGCACTTGAGCCTCAAAAGGATTATGTCTTAATTCTTTAGATTGCTTATACACTTGAGCCTCAAAAGAATTATATCTTAATTCTTCACATTGTAGGATAGTGTGAGGGTTAGTAATTGAGGTTGATCTTCCACTTTCTCATTCAACATTGTGGCACTGAAGCTACAATCAAGGTATGAATTCATAAGCATCTTTATAGCCTATTCATGAAACAAAGCCGCCACATCATGTGTCATGGAATAGCTTGAGCATGGAAGAATGAAGGTCAAAAGAAGTTAGACAAAGAGAAGAAGCAAAAACTTGACACAAGGAATATGCAAATGGGAAGTTCTTATGTCCTTAGAGTGAACCTTGATAGAACTAACTTCATATGTTGGAAATACAATATCCACCCATTCCTGTGTTGAGCAAGGGCATCGAGCGACTTTTATGTCAAAAAAAATTATTACATGCCAAATCCACACCAAATAGCAACAAGAGGGCCAACATTGTTCACATGCTTGGCTAAGAGATGTACAAGCTTTGCAAATGAAAACTTATAAAGACTATGTTCTCACTATAAACATTGGCATGTAATGTCTTGGGGAACATTGAACTCTGTCACCATTTTGTTGGTCTACTTCTGTTGGCGGTGTGGTGCTCATGTTCTAATCTACCTTCTACTATAGCAACAATGTTTTTGAAACCAAAACAATACATGACAAAATCATCCTCTCGTCTAATATTATGGCACTAGAAAATTAGATCATTTAAAAATTGTTTCAATCTACATGGTGTATATTCTTGATGACAAATATGTTTAACTTACTCTTGCATTTAGTGGGGTGACAAATATACCATCAAATATATACTGTACTAAATCACTATTAGAATATGAAAGATTAGAAAGAATAAACATTAATATAAATAACAAATATATCATAAATAAATAAAACGAGAATAAATCATGTAACCACCTATTATTGTGACTTTTGTACACAATGACAGTACAACACATTCAAGTGAGATTTGTACACAATGAATGCTCCCACGATTAACTTCCCTTTAAAATGTAGCATCTACCATGATCATAATGTAGTCTCTCTTTTATCATCAAATTAAGTTACATATATCCAATTGTTATACTTTGTTAGCTTGTACTTTAAATTCCTACAATAACAATTCCATCAACCAAACTTTCACAATGCTGTAAAGATCAATGTACACCCTAAATTGTAAAAAGTAATCAGGTGGTGTTTGATTATGGGGGATGTGGTATGACTGGAGCATGAGAAATGGGTTCAGAAGCCCATTATGAGAGCTCAATAGGCAAGGTTCTTCTAAAGAAGACCAAGAGATCAGTATCACTTAGAAGATTAATGATATTACCGAAATTTGAATCCCAATAGATGGGTTAATAAAATCGTCAACCACTACAATATAGCTTACTTGCTAATTTTCCAAACATGAATACTTACCACCTTTTTACAAGGATAGATCAACTTCCAGAAAATAAATCATTTGGATACAAAAAGAGTGGAGACCATTTTGTAAGTTGCTCCTCAAAGCTTTAAGTATAATGTATTAACACTAGAGTGCCTTCTATTAATCAATACACGTATCAAAAGGTTGCCAGTAGTCAATGTAGACCAAGATTTCCTCATACAAGTAGCATCAAATATACTCCACATCGTAAAGGTAGCCGTCAATACTTAAACCGTTTCTCTATAACACTGTATGCAGGTATACTATTGACTGAAAAATAAAACAAACAACCATCAATGGTTACTGGAAAACAGATATAATACTTCAGTAAATGTGAAGATAAAACAATCATATATTAATTAAGGTTTCATGCATAACAAATTATTATTTGAAACATACTCAATGCAGATCCTAGTTTCAATTGATCCATCCCTCTTGCACTCCGTTATCAAAGGTCAAGTGATGATACCATATATAAATTTGAGAATAGAACCAGGTAACAGTTAAGAGTACCTGCGCCCCAGGATGCAAGAGTCGGAGGCCTGGACAAAATTTCCGATACAACTGTCTGAAAGTTCTGTAATGTCATATTCCTTATATCACTCACAAATCTGTTTATCGGTTTCCTGCACAAGACGCATTTACTTTCAAGAAGCTCCTTCCCTCGGAGAAATTAAATATGAAGACTTTTCCCAATCAAGGAAGCTGACTTTGGAATGTGGACGTGCGCAAAGACTCAAATGGTGACACAAACAGAACAAAAATTAGAATCATATAACTAGCAGGCTCAATTAAAGGATCAGAAGTCATTGAAACTAACATCTCAACTGTTCTAGAAGAGGAAAATTTCGCAAATAAAGAAGCCTCCATAAATAAATAAAGCCGATTTGAGTATTTCTCACCATTGCCTTCTTGTTTTCAAATTTTAGCATTCTCATTACACTGTCATCATGTTGTTACATTTTTCCATTCTTTCCGAAGCATCCAAAAGTGATCACATCCGCCTATTATAGACATCATTTGCCTTAATCACAGACAGAAGTTTCAAGATTGTGAGGGTACAAGTACAACAACATGAAAATACAGAAAGCTATTAAGCTTTCCATTATTATCAAAATTATTTTCAACATGTAGATTCACTGTCAAACTTCAGCAGCATGTGGTCAAATGTAAATTTGATGTAGATATAAGCGTAATACAGAATATGAGCGATTTTTCGAGCACTCAATATGAAATGAAATCAAATTGTGGTTTTCAGCTTTCCATCTTTAAATAAATTACTTTCAATATATATATACTAACTGTAAATTTATTCACCTAACCACTACTGCAAAATCATATTAACATGGAGATATAGAGGAGCTTGCAAAAAATTCGAATCAAATATACCTATGACCGTATGACAAAATTTGAGCAGCTATATCCTGAGCAGCAACTTCCTGCAGTAAGATTATACGTGTAAACACTAACAAATCAGTAATTCATTTGATTTGAAATCATTATAGGGGCCTCACCTTTGACTCTAAGCTCATTAAAACTGCTGATATTGTTGCATTCTTAGCTCGTTCAAACACACGTTGTGACACTGTTGTAAGCAGTTCAAAACTGGTCAAGGAACTAATGTCATCAAACTATAAGTTTCAACTACATATTGTGAAGTCAGTTTTTGTTCATAAAAATGGACTGTTGAAAATACATTGGATGCTAAGATGACTAAGAATAAAGAGCAATATGAAGGATCACGTATCAAAGGAGGACAGGCCTTCAAGGGATATAAAGTTAGATACGTTTTCCAAAAGTAGAAAAAGCAGGAAAAAAAAGGCGTGGATATGAAGATTTAGGTAGAGAATAAAGCTCATAATTTCTTCCTCCAATATCCAAATTTCAAAAGAAAAATTTTTATAAAGACAGAGTTTTCCAAAAATATCTTGCACGTCAAATTTGGTATTACAAAGGAGAAATAGTGATATAAAAAAGCACCCCATAAACTTGAGTATATTTTTTTAAAAAGCAAGAATAACAAAACCCAATCCTATAAATATGAGGGTATTCTTAGCCAGGGAGAGGAGGAACAAGAAGGTTAGAAGAAGTGAGAAGAGACTTAGTAGAAGAAAGAGAGAACAAGAAAAGACTATTATCAACTAGAGTCATTGAGATGTAGTTCTTTGGTCTTGTGGTTATTTTTAGAGTCTAAGAAGATTGTATTGTTTGCATAATAGTATATTGAAGTATTATTTTCCCTTACTATTCTTTCCTCTAACTTATCTCTCTTCATCACATACCTTTGCCTGGGGTTGCCACAGACATCAGTTCTTTGCACACAATATCTACAGCATCTGGAACAAACTGTGATCCCTGTTGTGCAAAATATGTATTTGGATCAAATGTTTCATAGAATCTATCTAAATGTCCATGTCTACACCCATTCATCAGAATAAATGAGTTACAATTTTTTGGTGCTCACTACCAAGCCCAAGTTCATGCAATATTCAGATATTTGGTTTCTACCCAGAAACAACCTATTATCTCACACTACTTTGTACATGTGATATGCTTTGAGCAGATATTTAAATATTGCGTTTATCTGGGGAAAACCTTTTAATAAAAAAGTAATCAAGAAAATGATTTAAATTATGGAGATTTTGGCATACAATGATGCTCACCGTACAAAAATGCACTCCAAATAGCCCTGTGTCTTTATAGATTGAGCTAAATGCCACGATAGAGCTAAATTGTTGGTATTTTCGTAAGACATGTCTATCTACAATCATGTTAATAATCAATATGAACATTAATGAATAGAATATCAAGAAAAGCATGTTGCATCAGTCAGAATTCACTTACACAACCATGTATACATGCCCTTTCCAGGGCCCCCAGTTGAGAATGATTCCCCTCCACCTAAAAGGAACTGACACTTCAAAGTTCAATGAACCATTCAGACTGGAAAATATTATACTTAGGACAACATGAATCGGCTATGACAGCAACTGGCACCTCACCTTCAAAACAGTCGCATGATTTGCAAGTTCCTCATTCTGCCAACCATCAGGAACTTCAAATGCTAGTGCAAAATGGGTAATCTATAGTAAGAAAATAATCTATTTCACATGAGTAGAATATGACAATCAATTAACTGACTGAAATGAAGAGGGCTTACGGCCATTTATATTTCATGGAAATATCACATAGTATATAAGGTTAGATAAACAACTCACAGGTGAATCATTTGACTGCCTCCAATCACCACCAATATACTCAAATTTTGGGACAGGAGTAGCTGTAATCATTGGAAGATCTGAAAATACTGGTTCAGCTATGGCAAGCAGATCAATATGGTTAACTCCAGATGCTGATAAAACCATTCGAGGGGCAGTAAAATTATTCTGCAAAAAACAAATCATAATTATAAAATTAAAGAATAGATGAATAAAAGGGCACTTGAGAAAGAAAGCTTGCATTTCAAATTAGTGTGACAAAACTAAACCCTATCACGTATGTGACCTACTTTATCTCTCTCTCTCTCTCTCTCTCTCTCTCTCTCTCTCTCTCTCTCTCTCTCTCTCTCTCTCTCTCTCTCTATCTATCTATCTATCTATCTATCTATATATATATATATATATATATATGGACTTTCAAAGCCCAATCTTCAGATAAAAACAAATGTTAGAGTGGAGATTGAAGATCGTATAATTCAGAATAAGGGAACATGTATAAAAAGCATTTCTATGAGCATAAACTTCATGTTCTTCTTTGTCTAGGGTAAGACACGATGAGCTTATAGGATTACAAACAGATCACTTGACATTTACTAAGGGAGAAAGTACATTATTGCACTTAGTAAACGGTTTTTATTTGAAGAACTTTGATGGCTTACATTAACAAACTCCCGTAGTATTCTCCCATTTAATGTAGATAGTGAAGATTCTGATGCTGAAAAACTTTTTGAGTAATCACCAGCATATCCTACTAAATGCAGATTGTCCATCAATAGAGATTGAGGATTCCTCTTCAAGGCTTCTACTTCATCTTTCATAATCAGCAACTGGAGCAGAAAAGTTTGACCTTCAAATACAAATCAAATCAGCTTAATAAACCTGTGAAGATACTTTTTGGCATATTACCTTTTCTTGGACTTCAGACTCTTCAAAAATGGAATTGCGCACACTATCGACAACAAGTTCAACGATATGAGGCAAAAATGTCTTGATCCCATGACTGATATACACCATCTGATCACGGGCTGACGTAAGACTCATTGATACTCCAATAGCTCGCAATTCTTCCAGAAACCGAGCACGTGAGCGGCTCTTGGTGCTTCCAAACACCATCTTTTCTAGCAAATGTGTGACTCCGTAGTTATTTGAGTCTTCGTATATACAACCAGAGTCCACGACAAGCCCAACGCTGACACAAGGACCCTACAGAAAACCTTCCCAAGTATAAGAGTCAATGCAAAAAACAAACCAAGTTGATTTGTAAGAAGTAGAGAAAAATACTCGGAAATTGCCAATTTTTCCATACTGAAGAATTCTCTGAGCCTATTCGTAGGCCACATGGAAGTGTAGTCATAGTAGTCTCAACTGGACCCAAGTAATCAGGTAAAGATGAGCATTCTTCTACTCCTTGCAAAGGGAACTTCATGGATGGGAATGTGCACGATCCCTCTGGACGTGAAGATGGCATTCCCTTATTTTTCCCACAATTCTCTATTTTAACTGTTACTAGACCTCTTTCCTTCAAATAGTTCATCTGCACCATCCAAGGAGAGAATCATATGTACAGCCCTGATTTTAAAACATAACCAAAAGATAATTGTATAGTTCTATGCAAATTGGGATGTATCTTCGTAAGAATGTGAATAAACTCCATAGGTTTCTTGGCTTGATGCGTATAAATCTACAAGAAAACCCCATGAATGTTGTGGTAGGAAATGGATGGTGAATAAATCAATGATAGGTTCTCCAAAAACCTTAGTTACACTGGTTTAATGCTGTTCTGTTTTATGAGCAAAGGATCTTGATTGAAACTTAGAGAGAAACTACTATGAGTTGAAAAGAAACACATCAGAATTGAACATTTTTCTACAATAAATTGGGGCTGTGCTAAGAACTTGAAAGTTCAATGAGGTATATTTTTCCCTTACAAGATACAATATGTGGAGAAAACAAATACTTCAGAATATTGAGAAATGCATTGCAAAACAGGCAAATGTCAGAAAAAGTCTAAGTGCCAATGTACATACATATGTAATATCATTATAAATCTACTTTTTTTGAACTTCTCCAGGAGTCTGCACTACTTATTTATATGTATGGCATATGATGGTATGATCCAGTTTTCATTCTTTATCTTCTTTTAAATCAATCAACTTAACGGTTTTTTGTCTCATTCGTGAAACACATTACAGCTGTTGACGTTTTTTATTGCCATATCGGGTGGTCCTAATACCATACATTGCAGACAAGACAGTGACACTATCTTCTATTATCACTGATTCTACAAAACTTTCGTCCAAAGTCACCCTTTTACAAAGAAGACATCCGATTCTTCTCACAATAGCAAAAGCATCATTATCATAGGTCTTTCAAAGAATACCATATAAGCAAGTCTTAAAACTCGATGAAAGACAGAATATAGAAATGCGTTTCAGCTCCATATCACAACCTCGTCATATAAGCAAGCAGCAGTATATTCCTTTCTCTTGTATTGCTAAATGTAAAACCACAGAGAGTAGGTTGTTACCGTGCAATGAGAATACGAATGACGCTGAGATAGTATTCTCAACGCCATGTCTGCAAAACAAAGCTACTAAGTGTAACCTTTGAGTGAAAGTCGAAGTCGCAGTCTGCAGTCTGCAGAGAAGAATAGGAGGACTCGTTATTTTGTATAGACCCATATACATAGTTTAGAGAGTTACTGGTTAAAAAACTAGTAGTATGTATGTATGTATATGTAGTGTTAGTTGGCTATGGACGGCCCCAAGCCCTTCCCGTTTGCCTTCGAAAGCAAATGGGTATCAATCAAATCTCATTGTCTGGACTGGACACATGCGTTTTTGGTAGGACAGCCAGTTCTAGTATGTGAGTTACTCTTACAACAACATTGATTAGTATGAGAGCTTGATCGATTGAGACCATACGGGAAACTTTATTTTTATCGTAGTATGTATCAAATTGAGTGTCAAGTTTTTTATTAACATTATGATATATATTCCATTGAGTTAGAAGTGTGTCGAGAGCATCTTACATGCATTGGCATCGTTGCCGACTTGTACAACTTTTTGTAAGCTTTTGGACAAGTTGGAGTGCTAATGAAGTGTTGAGCAATATAAAAAAAAGGTTTGGCATAAGTTGAGCAACAAACCAATAGTTTAAAGGTTTTCCTAACCGCCATATTGTCTCGCTTAACTTTCTCTTCATTCAATAGGTGTGCCCTAATTTGCAAGTCATTGGTAGTTTTAATTTTCTGCCTACCACTTCTCAGTTTTGTTTAATAACCTTTCTTATTATGCAAATTCTAACTAACTATATTTCAAAGTGAAATTGTTGTTGATTGCTAAAGCTTTTGGTAGAACGTTTTGTCAGCACTCAAGAAATATCATAACTTTTGGTCGGTAATTAAAGCCACAGATGGAGCTTTTCGTAAGCTATTGGGGCAACCAAGAGTGATAATGTCAAAGTTGAAATAGGTTGATCAAACCAAGAGTTTAAAGTTTTCTTATTACCATGTTCTTTATGGCATACCTTTCTCTAATTCAATAGGTGTGCCCTAGTTTGCAAGTGATTGCTAGTTTTAATTTTTACTCACCACTTATCTTCGACTGGCCATTGCATATGCTTTTTAAGTTGTGGTCAACATTTAATACTCACTTTTGCAATGTCATAACAACTCAACTATGTGGTAAATTGGATTATAAAACATTGGGTCCTTTTTACATTTTCATGTAAATAAACTTGGTAGGTTTTTGACTCGCTTCTTCTTCCATGCATTTGTATCCACAATGTGTCTAATACAATGCTCTTGGAGCCTTATTACCCATTTTCTCTTCCCTATCACCAAATCATTACACCCATTTGGTTGTACATGAAGGCAAGAGGAGTTTGATGTAGAAAAGTCATAGATTCTTGACGAGCACAATGATAACTACAATATCTTGAGTCATGAAAGGACTGCCTTCTTCTAAAGCCACCTGGGAACTAGCCAACCCCCCTCGACGATGTGCGTAAGGCTTAATATGCCATGTTAGTGACCTCTAAAGGAAGGTACACTCATGTGCATAATTTGTATTTAATCAAGTATAATATATCCAATCATTATTTGTGTATTTGTGTGCACGAGATGAATTTGCATTAGGTACACTCATGTGTATCTTTTTATTTCAACAAATAAAAACAACACCCTTAGGCTTATGAGATTCCAATATTTTAGAAATTCTAGGGTTTCTTTGTTGGTTTATTGTCAACTTAAATACCAATTTATTTACCTGTAGGTCTAATGTTCTTGAATAGAATAATGCCTTCAAAATCAATATCAATGTCCAATATCAATCATAAAGTTTGGGTCTAGATAGATCATGGCTCCTAGTCGCACACATTGTTTACGAATTACAATATATTCAACCAACTGCAAAAGCATGATTTTGATCCTTGGCACTTTGTCTAGAAATTTTGTATATTTACATTTTCAAAATTCATCCCACCTTCAACTATAGCAAATTGTGAATGGAATATAGATTAACAGCTTATGGAGACAAGCTCAAGCCTTGACCATTAATCCCTAATGTTAGGACAATGTGCAATGTTAGAAGATTATGAGCATATGAAGTCTAAGAATGTCCATCTCAATAATCATTGGAGATGTTGATTGATACATAATGCTACACCATCACATAGACTTCTGTCCCAAATAACAATCCTAAGAAAAAATAATTTCCATCCACTAGTTGAATGTTCTACATTGTTTGTGCATGCCACAATGTCAGAAAATGTAAGAGACCCGTAATTTCAATTTTCTACACTACAACCAAGAAATTGTGCACATAACTTAATCCACATTATTACAACTTTCGTCTTACATGGAACATATCTCTAAAGCCAGATCCATGAAGATTGGCTGGTTGGCAATGAAGTTAGAACTCTACATCCAACTTCACTCAACTCATGGGAATCCAAGATTTTTCTTGAGGTTTAAAAACCCATCTCTATCTAAGCATGGGCTAAAGAAACCACTTTCTTCCAAGCTAGTCTCTCAGAGATCCTCCTCCACCAGGCCCGCACATTCTACCTTGAATGAAACAACTCCGCAACCTCTGGCTTCGGCACAACATTCTGGAGGAAGGGCAAGTGTGTGAGATCCGCAAGACCAAATAAGTCTCCAACAAGATAAGGTGTTGTTCTCAACCTCTCCTCGTATATATCTAACACTTTATCAAACTTCGGGAGGTTGGGCTCCACAATAGAGAGGTCCACCGGTAGCCCTCTCATTGGTCACACAAAGAGTTGATAGAAGAAGGGTTGAAGTGCGGGAGTGAAGTTTTGAGACTCCACCTCAAGCCAAGCCATTGCTTTGTCAACGCCCTCTCTTCCAAAGTACTGCCACAGAGGGGTGTCCCTTCGTCCTTGTTCTTGTCAGGTACATACCGCACTATGGCTCTTGATTCTGCATGAACTTTTGTTTTTTAGTTTATCTATCTTAAGTCTACATATATTTGAACATGCACATAGTAAGACTATCTACGTATTCTCTGTCTTAGGCACAAAAGCTCCCAACATGCTATTCGCTTATCCACAGTAAATCCCGAGCCAACACTCGTTCTATATGGCTCACTTCAGTTTATGTATATGTGCCCGAATCATATTCGGGAAAACGTGTTAAGACAGCCATATACACACATATGGACATGGATATGGGGAAATGCAAAAATCTTAACCCGTGCCATGAGAACACGGAACGAGGTTCACATAATAGAAGAGGTTATCATATAAGGTGATGTGTATATGGACATGGATATGGGGAAATGCAAAAATCTTAACCTGTGCCATCAGAACACGGGCGGGGTTCACATAATAGAAGAGGTTATCATATAAGGTGAAATCTCCATCTTGAAGCACGGGAACCACAGCAAAAGGCTGAGGGAAAAAAACATTATATGCTAGGGTTAGAACTTAGAATTATAGATCGAGAATTCCTTTAGAATTTCATTTTAGGAAAAACACCAAAAACTATGGAGGTGTAAATATTGGCAATTTCTTAAAACTTAAAAGAAAGAGTGGTTTGCTAAAGATATACATATATATGTATGTATGTATGTATTAGACAGAAAGTAAAACAGAGAGAGAGACGTACGTACTTGGTGAGAAGAAGTGGAGGATGCGTTCCCGAGCTGTCCCCAGTGGAAGGCCTTCAGGCACTGATGGCACCGACCATCCCTACCGCATGACCATCGATGACAGTGAGTAGATGAAATTCCTCTTGCAGATTGAATGCATGTATGTATGCGTGCGTGGAAGTATATCTGGGTGCCATAATCAATTCTGCACATGCTTTCCATATAGGGTACAGGAAAGTTGTCCAGAAGAAACTTCACTTACAGAAGCTTGTATTAGCCCAGGTACCTTACCTCTTCCTCTCTCCTTACCTTTGATTCAATACTTTCATGTAAAAAAGCACAGGTTTTCATCTTCTACATTCTATGCTATTGTCTGTGCTATGAGGTAATATATATGCACGATTTGTGTATAAATGTGGGTTTATGGCAATTTTTTTTTTCTTTTTGAATCTTTCTCATCCAAAGTCCTTTGAACCATTGTTTCAAGTCACCCCCCTTCCCTATTTATTCCTTATAAGATGTCTGATTGCGTAAATCTCTTGCTTTTGTCAATAGCCTTAGAAAATTATCTTGTTTCAAAGTATTTGTCTGTCATGAAGAAGGACAACCATTTAGAGTTTTATTTGTTGGAATGTCTTCAAGTTGCACTTAAAAGAAGTCATCAGAGTTGGGTGAAACCTTATGAACTTGACTAACAGTGTCACTCATCTTGTGGAATAGCATTATCTAGTCTAACAGTTGAGAAAAGTAAAGAAATTTCTTCATTTCTATTACGAAATTGATTTTATAGTATTCCATGGTTTAACTTATTCAACTTATGCTGTTGATAATTAATAACTGTCGACAAACCTCATGATAGAAAGTTTTGTGAATAATGATACATACATGCATAAAATGGGCTAGCACCTCATAAATTATACAAATCCTCAATAAATAACACAGGATCATAACTAACTTCTGGTTTCACATTCCCAAAGTGAAGATACTTCTTTGGTTGTATTTATCAAGTCTTGATATTTGAGATCATGTGAAAACTTTCACACGAAAGCTTAATGAATTGCAACATACAGAGGTACAATCTGTGTAAAGGGAGATGTTTATGCACAATTGTAAATCCATACTGTCATAACCTGGTCCCTGACGTAATAACTTGCCAGTGTGCCTTTCTTTTAACTGTCTTCAAAGTAATATTGCTTCCTTGCAACAATTAGATTGATATTGCGTTTCAATTTTTTTCCTCGTGCAATTTTTTATACTTGAACAACTTTAAAAACCAGGCTTCACAAGTAACTTTATTTAGGTGTCTCAAAACAATATATTGCCTCTTTGGGAAAGTGCTAAATAGAAACACACTGTTTTTGTTCAACTTTCTGCCACAAGTGATGTTTAGTGATTACATTTGTTTCTTGTGGTTGTATTCCTATGCCTTTGCCCCAAAATTGTCTTTTTAAACTTCATTTTTCAATATTGAGTTTTTGCTTTTGGAGCCAGGGAAAATTGGTTCCTTTTCTGGGGGCACATTACTCTTCGGCATTGGTATCATGAAGACATGTCACAAATTATTTCATGCAATTTGACAAATCTTCCACATTTGAGTTGGAGATTTGCAAAAATGATTACACTTGTTTGCATTTTAGTTATATGATCTCCCTCCAAATTTGTGTCTTTTTAAACATCATTTTTAGATATTGTGTTTTTGCTTATGGAGCCATGCATACGACTGTCCAATTTAACTTCAGCAGATTGTTGAATCTTGCATAAGTATACTTTTTGTCCGAAAAGTGAGTTTGGATGAAGCTGATGTCTTTGAGAGGTACCTTGTATGTGTACACATTTGCAATTGTTTCTCATGAATTTCCCTTGCCTGAGTTTGCTTGTACTCTTTTTAGTCTCCATCATAGCTGAGGTAACTGTTATTTTCTGAAGATATGATTGCAACTTGGTTCTTTTGTTTGTTCTATGGGCCTGACAGCATGCACCTACTGTTGGGCATGGGTTGGTAATTTAGGTTTGTCCATTCTATGCAAGATGAAGTTCATTAACTTGCAAATTTTGTACCGTTTCTTGTAATTTGTCTTTGTCCTTCAATATTTTTCTAGTCTGCTCTAAGTGTAATAGATAGAGCCTTAGTGGCTTTGTGGTGTTGAATTTTGCATAGTTTCTTTTTCTCTGAATTTTAACGAACATTATATATTAGATATTGTTTTCTCATCTCTTTTAATGTATAAGTGACATTTATGATCTTTTGCACACCTGAATAA
The DNA here is from genome assembly GCF_043228905.1 of Azolla caroliniana. Lineage (NCBI taxonomy): Eukaryota > Viridiplantae > Streptophyta > Polypodiopsida > Salviniales > Salviniaceae > Azolla > Azolla caroliniana. Next base: position 127,853 of record NW_028230442.1, read on the forward strand.
TGACCTCACAGAAATACCTTTCTATGCAAGTGAAACTCAGAGAACAGTGACAAGATGGCTGCCTTATATGATACCATCCTGGTTAATGCACAAGAAATGACTAATATATGTACAATGTAGAGCACCATTTTGAAATGTTTACAAGGAAATCATAAAAGTCCAAATATCAGGAAAGGTTAATTGAGAAATTCATATGCAAGAGGGGTAGAATAATTTATTGAATTGCTGCAGTTATCATTTGACAAGGACACAACTTGGATAGTTGAAGTCATTAGGTGTTCCTCTGAATTTGAAATTGACATGTTTAATTAGATAACATGGTAATATTGACCACAATAGTTAGCATCCAAAAACAATATAACATTTACTCTTTACTATATATTGAGCCCTCATCTCCCTTTTTGCTACTCATTCATCAGTCTCCGATATCTTTGTTGCGCCTGTATTCATCATCTAGCCCCAAACCTTAGAGGTTTTATTTCAGCTTTAGAGATTTATTTTCTCTCCACATGAATGAGGATTACCCTGTAACATGACTGTAGTATAATTTACAACTAGATGATATTTCAGAGCTGGAGTTATTGTTAGCTTATGTAGGGGAAACAGCGGGAGGAAATTGGTTGGCTATGTCTTTCCAATGTTGTGGAGAAGGTTAAGAATCATAAGCTCGAGGTTGTGAATAAGTTGCAATCAAACTTTAGGAGATTTTTTACTAGTAGTAAAATAGTATTAGAGTCTAACAACTTAGTAAGCAAAATATAAGGAAACATAGACCAAAGAAAGGAAAGGGGGTTGCCACTCGACCATCCCCTAGTGATGGCGTGAGACAAATCTGAACCCCCTCCACCATACCATCAGGCAATGATGTGAGTTGTACGTTGGGTTCTGGAGAGCCTTAACACTTCTCCAAACTCACTCGCATAAGCTAGGTGTTCAAGTAGGGTCATGGCATCATCACCCTCGTATGAAGATTTGCAAGGTGTGCAATGAAAACATAATGGATGAATACCATTTCTCATATGCTCAGCATATAAGGTAATTCATGAGAAGTATGATGACTTATTAGAGGGTCATTTTAATTTTAGTGCTATACTCATCCCCACAAAGAAGAATGAGCACAAATGTGCATGCATTATTTTCAGAGAGTTTTTACTAGATAGTAGTAAGCCCCCTTTTAGGGAGGAGTCACATAGAAAATGGTATGTTTATTTGGTTCCATAGGTCAAAATCGGCTACCTTGTGGTTGATAAAAATTCTCTCTCTCTCTCTCTCTCTCTCTCTCTCTCTCTCTCTCTCTCTCTCTCTCTCTCAGGAGATGGAGCTCTAGCAAGGAGACTCATCAATTATGCAATTTTTTCCCCCAAAAAAATTGCGACCCTGAATATCAAATGCTATTGCAATAATCCACTTCATATCACATCCGAGTTTGATTTTCCTAGTTAGATCCTAACCTTCTTAACCTCTCTTGTTTGCATGCAGCATGTCAACCATCATGTTGATTCAGCAGTAACAATTTGCTATAAGGCCTTATAATGAAAGAAACCTTACCATAAGCAAGGAATGGTTGACAATAAAGAAACATTTTTGTCAACAGTAAAAATTTTAACTTTGGCATTGTGAGGAGCTTACAGCACAGTTTTCAGTGGTTTTTAATGAGTTGAACTTTCGTGCATGTTGCAGACCATTTTCCATCTTATTAAGGCCGTTGAAGTAGTTTTAAGGGCTATTAAAGGGGAGGATATACCTAATCTTACAATCGCTGCTTGTGTCTCTGGAGGGGCAGCGATTCTCAGTGGGACTATGGGTATGTTTCAGCAAAGCAATGAAGTGTTGAAAATTTCATTATTCATGAGGAACATTCGATGTATGTGACAACATCTTGATTTGGCTTTTCTATATTTGAAGGCTTGAGACAAACCTCTTCAAAGATCTTGCAGATCTTCCTGTTTATGACATGTGTCACTCTCATGCTAGCATTTATACCTCTGCTTTCAGGCCAACTTTACTTAAAGGTATGGATTGGGAAGTGGGAAACCCTTATAATAGTAGCTTTGGATTTGGAAAATAATCTTTACGTTTTAGTTAATTCACATACAATTTCTAAGCTAAATTCTTGTGTTCCTAGATTTCAGGGTCTTTACAGAATACTGAAAATTTTCAACTTCTAATTTTTAATGGTCTGGAGATTGCACAAGAAATTATTGGTATGTAATGAGTTTTGATAGATTTTCTATGTTCATTTCTCTGTTTTGGAACTACCAAGTGAATGATCCACTATCTTCATTGCAGCAGATACATCTGAAATGATTGAAATGCACTGATTATTTTCTCTTTCTTTCAGGGGTGGTTGTGCAAATTTTTGAGGTTTTATCCGGTCTTTCTCTGTTACATCTTCTTTCACGAAAGAGAACTTAAGACTTCTGGAACTGCACATTTGATAATGAGTCTTTATCAACTCCATGATCACAATATTGAAATTGGCAAACACAACATTGAATCATTGTTTTCATATCCTACAATGCGTTATGGTCTTTATAATCTGTAGTGCCTATTAATACAAATAACAAGTCTTGATGCACCTTTGCAACTATGTCAGAACCAGGTTTTTCTGTGTGTGAACTTCAATCTTGTCTGACAAATTCATGGTGAGATCTCAAGTGTTTAACTTCATTAGATTAAGAAATAATATGACAGGATATGATGATATAGCAAACCTGAAGGTTATTACATGTCTGCATGCTGCTCCCCTGCTCCCCATTTAATCCATTTAATCCCAACAAAATCGCATGCATAAACAACCCGAAAAGACCGAGGAAGTACGGAGAGTTGTATTCCGAGAAGAAATACCTTTTAGACAGAAAAATGTGCCCACTGTACAGCCGCAAACACCTTCTGTAAACTTACCTGCAAATGCAGAAAATGAGGTTGGAAATGAATAGCCAGCCTTTGCCAATAATGATGAGCCACCAAATGTGCAGGAACAGCTAGAACAGCAAGCTGTGAATGCTGATTTGCAGGCTGAAATGCCTGGACTGCAAATTGAAAATGATGATTTGCAGGCTCAACAGCTACCAAACAATGAGCATTGGGTTAGGAGATCATCTAGAGTTACTAGACAGCCTGAAAAATTTGTTCCTGATGCAAACAGTGTGGATGATTATGTCATGGTGACTGATTGTGGCGAACCATCTTGCTTTAAGGAAGCAATGGACAGACAGGACAACAAGAAATGGTATAAAGCCATGTTGTCAGAGATGGAATCTCTTGAGAAAAATGACACTTGGGATTTGGTGCAGTTGCCTAAAGGGCAGAAAACACTTCCATGCAAATGGGTTTATAAAATGAAGGTCATTTCTGATTCCTTGCCAAAGTACAAAGCAAGATTGGTTGCAAAAGGATACAAGCAGGAATATGGAGTTGATTTTGATGAGATCTTGTCTCCTGTAGTCAAGATGACTACATTAAGAATCATTTTGGGCTTAGTTGATATGGAACTCATACAGATGGATGTGAAGACCGCCTTTTTACATGGTGATCTGCATGAAGACATATATATGCAGCAGCCTGAAGGTTTTGTGGCTAAAGGCAAAGAGAAGATGGTTTGTAAGCTCAAAAGGAGTTTGTATGGGTTGAAACAAGCACCAAGAGAATGGTATCATAAATTTGATGCATTTATGCAGTCTCAAGGTTTTCGTAGAAGTCAAGTGGACCACTGCTTGTACACCAAGAAGGCAGGAGATGGCAGCCTGATTATCTTGATTTTGTATGTTGATGATATTTGAGTGCTGGCAAGGATATTCATGCCTTGGATTCATTGAAGCAAAGCCTTCATGGCCGCTTTGATATGAAGGATCTTGGTGATGCAAATCACATCCTTGGCATGCGAATACTCCGAAACCGATCGAAAGGGGTACACTTTCTATCTCAGCAGGAGTATATCTCTAAGGTTTTGCAGCGTTTCAATATGGAGGGGGAGAAAACAATTGGGGTTTCATTGCCTCCATATTTGAAACTCAGTGCAGAAGACAGCCCTACATCTGATGATGAGAAGGCTGAAATGGCTAAGGTTCCATATGCTTCAGCCGTTGGCAGTTTGATATATGTGATGGTTGCTACCCGCTGTGATATTGCCTTTGCAGTGGGAGTAGGTAGTAGGTACATGGCAAATCCCGGCAAAAAGCATTGGGAAGCGGTGAAAGGTATTATGAGATACCTCAAAGGCACAAAGGACTTGGGCATTTGCTTTGGAAAGCAAAAGCCATCTATCGTTGGTTTTACGGATGCGGACTATGCTGGTCACGCAGACTGCAGGAAGTCTACTTCTGGGTATGTGTTTACTTTCACAAGAGGTGTGGTCTCTTGGATCTCCAGACTACAGAAGTGTGTTGCATTGTCTACTACAGAGGCAGAGTATGTTGCTGCCACTGAGGCATGCAAATAGGCTTTATGGCTTTCATATCTAGTGAGAGATCTTGGCATTACAGAGTTACCTATTCTTCATTGTGACAGCCAGAGTGCTATCAAGCTAGCTCGAAATCCCGTCTTTCATGCAAAGACGAAGCACATAGAGGTGAAGTATCACTTCATCAGAGATGTACTTGACAGCAAGAACATTGAGCTTGTCAAAGTACATACAAATAAATAATAATCCTGCAGATCTTCTCATGAAGGGTCTTCCAGCTGAACGATTTGCCCATTGCCGACAGATGATGGGTGTTGGATAGATGTATGTAGTTCAGCTTTGTATATACTTGGACTTAGTTGACTTTTTTTTTTCTTCTCACGGCACATTGCCTTTAGGTGGGAGGTTGTTGGGAATAAAGGGCCACTGTGCCTTTTATTAGTGCACGAGTGTGAACGCTTTCGTAGCACACTTTTGACTTGGGTGAAACTGTCTTGAAACTATCTAGAGATGAGGTTTGGATGTTGTCTAATGTGATACTAGTTTATTTTTCTCTGAACAATTGAGAATCTGGATTGTTACTTTCTTAAAATTTGATAACCTGGAACTGCCTAATTTCGTTCAGGTGAAAGATCAGACTTGCTTTTTATCTCATTTATCTCAGTTTCAGCTGTCAAAGCTGATATTCCCTCTTGGATGTGTATCAAAGGTTAGTTCCATTGATTATTTGATATTTGATGGACATATAAAATAGATAGATGTCTGCCCAGTGTTTGTCTTCGATGAGAGAACCAAGGAGGTCGTTGTTGCCTTGGAATGGGGAGACAAATAAAACCAAAGGTTCTTCTCTACAGGGCAGGGCAGGACAGCAGGAGGTTTCCTAGCCGAGAACAATTAACAAGTGCTTTGAGTGAAGCACAGGGTAGTGGGTTCTCCCAATTAGGCAATTGGGCCACATAATTTATAGAGGACAACTCTAGATCTAAGATCTAGTGGGAAAGGCCTATTTGACTGGCGAGCTGCCTGCATCCTGCCATGAGCATATGTACGAGGTGGATTAACTTGAGGCGTGGAGAGGAGAGGAAGGGTTGGTGTTTTTGGAAGAGGTGAGATCTTCTGTAACTTACATGTACTATACCTACTAATTTGAAGAGTGGAGCAACCGTCTCCCGTGTTGTGTCTTTAATTTTGTCCCTGTTTGACTTTGTTTTTCTCGTAATTTGATGGTGTAGGATCCCTTGGTCTTAAGGGATAATTAGGTTAAACTTGCAAACTGTGATTGAGCTGGGAGGATATCATGACATACAAGAATATATATTGTAGCTCTGCATTCATAAGGGGTCTGTTCCAAGATTTGGCCTATCCTCTTTTCTTTCTTCCCACCTGATTCAGAGCACTGTATGATTAAGGAGGCACCATGTGATTAACTGAGCAACATGCAGGATTGAAGAGCAACATATAATGTGGCATCGTTTTAGATCATTGTTTGGGACTCGAAGGGTTGGATATGTAAGTATTTATGCTCAACTATCCTTGAGCTTTCCACACGCTGTATGCAGGCTATGAATATCAAACATCCAAATGGCTAAAGTATGGCGCCGTATTGCTCACAGATCCAATTTACGCCAGTTGACATTCCTTAATGCAGCCTGCTCAATTGAGAAATTTTCTTTCTGCTTTAGACATTTTTCTTGCTATGGATTAATCGGAAGTATTAACAATTACATACAGATGGATCGAGAAGTCTGCAAGATGAACGCTGCAACCTCCCTCCACGTATTTGGTACATGACAGGTAAGTGCGAGAGTGCCTAAACACACATTACAGCAAAGGGATGGTAAGACAAGGTAGCATGATATTGCTTGTAAAGGTGCTCCGGAGACTGAATTCATGTATAACGTTTGGATTAGACAAGTTAGTTCCGTAAGCCAGCACCCACTGCTGTTTGAAAGTGACCTTATAACATTACCGTTCGCCTACTGCATGTGAACTCCTCAAGCACCCATTTCTCACCATAGCCAAAAGGTTGCATCACCTCTGGCAAACCTAAGCACTCATTTCTCACCATAGGCCCATAGGTTGTTTCGACTCTGGTAAACCTTATTGGCGATAGGCTTTGGAACTTTAAACACTAATTAGGACTTTTCCACAGTTACAAGAGTTTTGGAAATAAAGAATGTCAGAAAGATGTTGAAATAATGAAAATTTTAGTCGGCTCTCAACACACCATGTGGCTAGATTTGATTCGAAAGGACTGTATGGATATTGCAATACTAGCTCAAAGACCTGTATGGATTAATGGGAAGTATGTACCGACGACAATTAAAGATGGATCAAGAGAAGTCTATGTCACAACCTCCCTCCAGCATGTAGTTAGAAGTAGAACAGTAAAAGATCCAGACAGAACGCTGGAATAATGATCAAGAGTATATTTGTTTTTTTTTTGTATTATTTTTTATGATGTATGTGGAGTTACAGTAAGAGGGTACATATGGAGCAAAATGTGATATAAATATGTTACAATATACAACGACTTGAGAGGGGTACAGGTCCAACAAAAGAATCATCAAAAGAAAGAATAGAAAAAACCGTATGGTTGGGTTATGATCAGAAGTTATTTCCAGCAACTTAATGTGGAGAAATATGGGCTGGCCAGAGAACCACTCAATGCTAGTGCTCCTCATGAGGAGCTCTAAGAGACATTTGGAATAAGGAAAGGGCGTTTGCATGCAACTGTTGTGTTTGAGACTGTTATATTGTTATTGCATATGGTAGCCCCTGGATACACCTTAGTTTGGCCGAGTGCGTCAACAGCATACCTTTGCACCAAATCAAGGGTGGAGTAAAGTTGTGTCATGACAGCGCCGACCTCGCCTGCTTAAAAACAGGAAGCAACCTCCGCGATGAGATTAAAGAATTGATGAATAGTGACATTCTTATAATTATTATTATAGCTGGCAACAATTAATTATTAGAAGAGATTGAATCTACGGCATGAGTACTAACTTGTTTGGGCCTTATTCAAGTCAATGATGGTGATGCTATTGACAGTCTTATTCAATGCAGCCCACGTTGAACTCAGAAGTTGCAGTATCGAATCGGCTGCACTAGCAGCTCCATAACTTTGGAGGGTACTATTGAATTTTGTCAGCACTTGCTTGAATAGTGCAGTCACGTTTCCCTCGTATTGAATCACCTGCTTCCCGGAGACCACAGATGGCTAATGAACACCTATATTTAGAGACAAGACAATGCATGGCCATCAGAGGAGCACAACCACCCCATACTCATTTCCTTAGGTAATCTCGCCGTATTAGAAAAAGAAGAAGCAGCTAGTTGGTATGAGTTGTGACAAATAGGACATGGGGTATCACATTCTTCCATGCATAGTGCTTCTTTAATTGAATGACAGTGTAGATCTTGGGTACCTTGAGAAAACACAGCCACAATGCATACACTGATGAGCAAAAGGGTGAGCACACACGATGCGAATTGTTCTAGGAACTGCTTCCAATTGACGCCAGTTAGACTCTCCATGACATCGATCCCTACAATGACCAGACCAAAGGTTCCCACAAGAATGATCTATATCCATTCACGTACGTACACATGAATATTAGTCTGTCAATGCATAATAATATTGAAGTTAAGAAGCATCGAGACAATTATGAATTATGATCTATAATTAGATAGATCTCCTTGCTTACCTGAGGTGTCACAGACTTGGACAGCTTCCTTGTGGAGGAAACATCCCAAATGGTAGCCAGTGGGCCTACCATATAGCCTGCTTCACCTGCCCCATGGGCAAAAATGACACAAATTGCAGAGAACACCAAGTAGCAAGCACACATCATGAATTGCATAAGCAATGCTCTTCGGGTGCAACATTACGTATTACGATTTTGCCTAAAAGCATGTGGCCACCTTGAGATCTTCAATTGGTGTAATAGTAGTTTATGGAAGAGAAGGCCTTTTAGCCATCATTCACTTAAAAATACTTACACAAGTGTTTTTAATGGAGCCTACCAGAAGAAAAGGATTATTTTGCTCAATTAAACCTCAATAAGATTGCAAGTTTTTTTGTTTATGTGAGCAATATTTACATGGTATCTTTGTTTCCATGACCTTGCTCATACAATAGATTTACTTACCTATGGCTTCTTTGTCTCCAATAAATGCGTAGCATTTTTCTTTGATATATATGTCAAAGGCTTGTCATTTTAATGAAAAGGAATTGTAACACATGGAGTGACTTATCCCCTCCCAATCTTGTGTCATTTTGTTGTTTTGATATCAAGTTAGTTATGAAATTGATTACATGTATGTGCTATTGTTTAAAATTTACTCATACATTAGACCAAGCGAAAAAATCAGTCTAAAGTTGGCCATTACATAATGTGGATTGGAAAGATAGAAAAAGACTCAGCAAACAGGTTTTGCTTCCCAAAAAGTCTATTGGGGTATATGATGAGCATGGCTTGAGGTGAGGTATAAGCTCACATTGTCAAGTGCCACTTCACAATGTTTATTATTATTGTTGTGGAAGTGCTCTTTCCAATTACGAGAGAAATGAGTAAGAAATGCAGGGAAGAATTAATAGAATCTTTAAAAAATCAACACTAGTTTAGATATGAAAATCTTCACATTATTCATTTATAGAAACCATCAGCTCCCCCCAAGTCATTGCACAAAATAGCAAAAACTAAATAAAGTCTCTGTTTCTGTTGCTGGATTTAGACAATTTTCCTGTAGCCTGTTCCTGTTAGAAAAATATGAACGATCTGCCGGAAATGTGAAATCATACAAAGCAAATCTTCTTTATTCATGGTGAAAGATGTATACACTTAATTAGATAGATGATGGCTGTGTGTGTGTGTGTATTTCTCATCACTCTAATGCTTGCCCTACCTATACAATCAGATTTAAAGCAAGCAAAAAAACTAATAATATACCACCACCCCATACCAATGGCCCCCACAAACATAAGAAAAAAGAAGCCATATATTCCTTCAAAGGAAAATTAATCTGAGATCACAGATTCTTCCAAAACGATTAACAAAGAAACGAAAACATAAACTGCCGAATGTTAAGCTTCTCCTACTTTAGATGTGTCTGCGACTATTTGCTTCTGCAGTACGAATGGGGTAAAAATATGGATGGGCCTGCAAAGGGAATCAATACAAAGTTTCACATTGTCATTAATAACAAGTTCTGCACAGAAAGAAACTATGCATGAATTCTATATCAAAGATAATGGTAAACCAAAATTTGGCATCAGCAAGACAAACTATTCATTAATTACATACCATAGCAGTCCGTGCTGTAAGCCTTTCCTGATGATCATAACGAAGTAGCTTGTCGAGGAAATCGACAGCCTGATGCATTTTACCCATTGGAATGAGTTACCCATGTGGAGAAATCAGGTATATGTGGAATAAGTTCTTTACAGTTTACTACTAACCTCGGGAGTTACAAGATGCTGATTATCTGAGTTAATGAACTTTGCCCACGGTTTCCTGCTGTGCCTATATTGTAAAAAAAACAATCAATATATTAAGATGCCACTGAACTGCAGAAACAAAAAATAGCATTTGCTTCCAAACTGCAATTCTTTTCAATTGTATGAATTAGCCAGAATAACTAACTTTTTGCACAATTCATCTGCAAACGCCCAAGAACACCTTAATAAATAATTCTCTATTGACTACACAAAAATCAGGCACTATTTAAGTAATACAGCACTAGTTAATCAAATTTGATTAAGTGACATGCCACTAATCAAGTAATGTGTAGCCAATCAGATCAAGGCTACTAATCAATTCATTAGTGAACCTTATTTACTTAAAACTATTTATCCCCAAAGCTGTGTATTACTTCATTTGTCAATTAACCAGCAACATATTATTTATTTAATTAGCATTCAGTTCTTGATTAATCGACAACCATTGATTAATTAGCACATTGCTTAATTGAGGCATTAAGACTGGCTTTTTATTAGGTTAATTAAACTAAATGTGCAGTACTTTGGCAAATACACTACAAAACTGTGACATTATTTTTACGTTTCCCAGACATCTACAATGGTTCGGTAATTTCCATGTAGAGCCAAAGCTGGCCGTATGGTATAGTATATGTTTAAACCTGCCCACAGAAGCCTCCAAACGGGGATCTAGTTCAAGGCGATACTTATTCAGGTATGCATTCAACTCATCTGTACCAAGCACCTGTGTAACAACAGCTGAATAAATCAAAATATGACTTAAAAAAACCTGAATGAATATCCAAACTATGTGATTTTACCAAGTATCTGCTGTTATCAGAGTTGAAATCAACAGTAATAAATAAACATCACTTCCGAGATCAGATGAGTTAACTACCTTAGCAATCTTCACCAGTTGATCATAATTATCATGGCCATAGAAGAAGGGCTCCTTACGAAAAATCTGTCCACATAAATACAGCCTAGCATATTGAGAGTGTGTGGCAAACAGTGCCTTACAGGGTAAGATGCATACATACATACAATTCTTACTCATATTTTCTTCTTTCAGTAGAGGGACTCACCAGCTTAGAGATACAGTAATTCAATACTATTTAGCATGACAGAGAGGTTCAACTTACCATCCCAGCAAACATACACCCAAGACTCCACATGTCTAATGAGTAGTCATAATCTTGGAGATCAACCAAAAGCTCAGGACCCTTGAAATATCTTGAATCACACAAAAAAAAAAGTAAACAATATAGCTATTTAACAAGACACTACTTATAATCTTTATCATAACATTGAGACTTAGCATAAGTATTCGTAAATAATCAATTAGGTTAATGAAGGGCAACTAGCGTATGAATTCAAAACCTTGAAGCTACTCGAACATTGTATTCTTTGGCAGGATGATAGAATTCTGCTAGTCCCCAGTCAATGAGCCGTAGCTTCTTTTGTTCATGATCAATCATCACATTGTGCGGCTTTACATCTCTATGCATAATTCCTTGTGAATGACAATAATCTAATGCCTACAACATACAATATATTCAATTGAATACGGTCATAATAAATACTACCATCTTGTTTGTAATATGTCAAAAGTTATTAGAACGTGTCTGCATTCTTTGAGATAATCAATAACCTTTTAAACAAATTCTGAAAAGACAGGCTCTCGCATGAACCACAGAAAAAAAAAACATTCAAATGATGTTACACTCACAAAAACACTTCTACACAGCTAGCATATAACCTTTACATAAGGTTTGAGAAAACTTTTAAATCAAGTATAACTGCACCAAAATATAAGGCTGGCTACAAAAACTATATTAATGAATCCATCACCTACGTCAAAATGAAGCTACCAGGCAATCAAGCTCCTCACCTCTCATACCATCATGAGAAGATAGATATGGGAATAACAACGATTGAGACAAACATAATCAATGCACATTCAATCGTAAAATTATTTTTGTAGCATTTTTACTCAATACAAAGAAATATTTAGCATCATTTCATGAAATCAAGTGGTGGCAGCATCAAGCATTCACCTTTAAAAGCTCGTATATGTAATAGCGGATATCATGTTCCGTTAGTGTTGGATACAATACTTTAAAATCTATGTTGTTAACGTATTCGAAGATCAGACTGGGTGTCTTGGACTGGGGATCACGAACTATGTCCAGGAGCTTGATGATATTTGGTCCCCCACAAAGATTTTGTAGGATTTTAATCTCCCTCTTGATCTGTAAAGCCATTAATTATGATTAAGTATGGAGGTAATGCGAGAGAAAAAAAGGTTAGGCATCTGATTAAGGCTGCAGTGTGCAATTCATTTTGTTGCAATAGAAATCAATTTGATTTCATTTGACATTCGAATTCTCAATGCCTTAGCCATCAGAAAACGACTTCAGACATTCAACAAATCCAAAAATGTTACTTTTCAACACAGGCAAAAGAAAATATTCATAATTGTGCACAAGAAAGAGCAGAAAAGATGTATTGGAGATCATTAACCTGACCACAAAATGGCCCATTCTATAAATACAAGAATATATGACTTGTGTAACATTCACAAGGAAAACAGAACATGAAATTCTTGATGAAACGTATGATTCACCTTCTTCTTCTTCACTGGCTTCAAAATCTTGATAATACACTTCTCGTTATTAGCAGAGTTGATGCCTTCAAAAACCTCACTATATTTCCCACGACCCACTTTCCGAACAACTTCATAGTCCTCTTGATTACTGAAATTTCACACTTAAACAGATCACAACAGACAGAATATACGCATACAAAATGTACACATATAAAGACCAAATCCCAAATCCAATAACGGAGAGTATAACCGACACAAGTAAGATGCATTAAATGGGGAGCGGATTTTGTTTTTTTGTTTTTTTTTCTACCTCCATTGAACTGTGAGAGCTTCATAGTCCCAATACTCTTTTGGACGGTTTAGATTAACATCTGTGTAGACGAGAGCTTTAGACATAGCTCCCGGCTTGCGAGTTGCTCTTCCTATTTTCTGAGCCAGGGCTGCTGCAGAATGATAATTATAAAGCACGCCCTCCCTCTCCCTCTCTCTTTGCGTGCGTGCAACAGACAGAGAGAGCGCACTTAGAAAACAGGGCAAAATGGTATTGCTGCTATATATATAGCCTATATGTACTGTATACATATGTATGTATGTGTGTGATTATTATTAGTAGTAGTAGTAGTATGTATGTATACTGTATTATTATTATTATGAAGCTGTAGAAATGAGCCAAACAATATGTAATGCTACCAGGTTTTGACTCTTGAGTGAGCCACTCTTGCTTTGTTTTAACATCTGTGTACCCGAGTTCAAAATCCATGGCATCAAACAACTAAGGATATGGCAGCCTACGCATCTTAATAGATTGTGTTCGGGTAGAATGCATGCCCAAACAATACTTCACACTAACATGGCACTCTTATCATTTGAGAGTGTCAGAATAAAAAAAACCATGGTGATGTGGCACAATATCATTGGAAGATAAACACTCTAGCATGGACAACTATGATATGTTTTTGGCATAATCAGTTAATTGGGATCCAATGTGTGGCTGAAGGAAAATCCAAGTTGATGTGTGGCATAATGTTCTTTAACTTGCAGTAATTAAATTTGTGTTGATAGGGCACTATTTCATTCGAGTGCCTTAATTGAAAATCCATGTCATTATGTCATGTTATTATTGGATAGGAAAATGTGGGTGGGGAACATGTTTTCTTGATTTTAACTTACAAATTGGGTTCTATTACCTTTGGTTTGATTTGGTTTAATGTGTGCCCATATAAAAAATATTGTTAGCATGTCATAATATCATAGCACAAGCGAAACTTGGGCAAACAACTACGATAAGTGTGGGTCAATGAAGTTGGAAAAAGGAACGTCAAGTGAACAATCGGAATCATGATTCTTTTATCGATGATAAAACGAAGACAATGGATGGGTAATAGTCTCCTCCAAGTAACGTGATACATGAAATCAAGGAAGAAAAGAAGAAGCAACTGACTCAATTGTTGAAAGAAACAAGCAAAACCAGAAGCAATAGGCTAACTGTTGAGCGGCAAGCTCAACCGGAGCCGGATCGGCTGAATAAGCCGGAGCCGGTAAGCGAGACGGATCGGGCGAAACATATCAGTATGACGGTGAGCAACCGAACCGGCAAGCAGTGGAGGCCGGGTGCAATCCGTAACCGGAAGTCCAATCGGAAGCCTAGTATAGGATAGACTACTAGGTAGCTATAGTCTCGTAGTAAGTGTCAGATGCTCGTGTGAGCATTGAAGTACATGGTACTTCTGTCAGTCCCATGAGGACTTGTATAAATAGTGCTACTTAGCACAGTGTGTATACATAGTCTTGATATAATTTTGAAATTACCTTCTGCTCTGTCTCTGTCTCTGTCTCTCTGTGTGTGTTGTTCTCTGTTTTACGCTTCCGCAAACACTTACGTTTACATGGTATCAGAGCGCGAGGGTTAAGAATCTCTGTTGCAGATATTTACTCTTGAGAAGAAAACCCTAACAGGTCGAAAACAGACACAATAGAAGACATGGATAGAGGCATGGCTACGTCGCTCCCGGTGGAGAAGCTCGACAGGAGCAACTACGCATCCTGGTCTTACAAGATGCACCAGTACCTGCTTGGACACGGGTACTGGAGTTATGTTGAAGGAGCGAATGATGCGGCGCCAGACTCGGCACACAAGGACTTCCCGGTATGGGAACAAGCGGCAAGCAGGGTGATGTACTGCTTCGCGTCCAGTGTCGGCGATCAGCTGCTCAGCCACATCCGTGATGCCAAGACACCGAAGGATGCTTGGGGGAACCTGAAAAAGGTTTTCGCCGCAAGCACCACTGCCCGGAAGCTGCAACTCAGATAGGAGTTGAGCAATGTTCGACAGAAGAACATGTCTGTGGCAGACTACACGGGCCGGATAAAGGAAATCTACGACTCGCTCGCCTCTATCAATGTTACCATAGAGGAAGACGAGATGGTGCAGGTATGTCTCGGAGGCCTGGCGTCCAAGTTCGGAGCGTTCCGGACTGCGGTGTGTACAAGGGAGAATACCCCCTCATTCTTCGACTTACAGTCGATGCTCCTTGTAGAGGAGAACCACGCCAGTGCATCTACCAGTGCATCCCCGGACAGCCAAATGTTGTACACGGGAACGGATCGGCTCCGTGGGCGTGGTGGAAGAGGTGGGTCGGCACGTAATGGAGGCGGCCGGCAAGAGCAGGAACGAAGGCACTATGAGTGTGCCGACAACAGTTCCGGGACTTCCACAAGCAGGGGGAGTCAAGGCGGTGCCGGAGGCCGGCAAGACAAATCCGCTACGGAATGCTGGTACTGTGGCAAAAAAGGCCACAGGGAAAGCGAGTGCTGGAGAAAGCGTGCCGATTCGGACAAATCCGGATCCGGCAAGACTGGTAAGGATGGCCGGCAAAACTCGCACTACGCAAACGGATCAGGAGGACCCGGAACCGGAAAGGCCGGTAAGGGGCCAGCCTTGGTGATGAATCACAAGGCAAACTCAATGAAGAAGACCACTTCCAAAACGGAGGAAGTGTGGTATGTTGATTCCGGCGCGTCAAACCACATGACGAGCCACAAAGAGTGGTTCTCCTTTCTGGAGAAACCGGATCAACCAGGAGTAGTCGAAATCGGAGACGACACTCCTCACCCAATCGTGCACGTCGGAGAAGTCCCTCTAAGCCACGTCGGACAGAAAGGGAAGCTGATGAGCGTATTACACGTTCCGACAATCACGAAGAACCTGGTGTCCGTCGGTCAGATTGTCGACCAGGGTATGCAGGTGCGGTTTACGCACCTCGGGTGCTTCATTGAGGATGAGGGCGAAGTCATTGCGCAAGGGCGCAGAGACGGGAGGATGTTTATCCTCAACACCAATGACTTTGGCACCGCTCTATTCGCGAAACGACAGAAGGTCGGGTCGGACATCGACCTATGGCACAAGCGGATAGGCCACGTCAACTACCGGAGGCTTCAAGATCTGCAAACGAAACAAGTCGTTTTCGGTTTGTCGAAGTTCAGCGGCCGGAGAGCCGAAATTTGTGAAGCCTGCCAACTTGGGAAGCAACACCGGCTTCCATTCCCCACCGAATACAACCGGAGCCGTAACAAGCTCGATCTCATCCATTCGGATGTGTGGGGACCGGCACAAAGTGTAAGCCTTGGCGGGAGCCGGTACTTCGTCTCCTTCATCGACGACTATACTCGACATACTTGGATCTACCTCATTGAGCGGAAGAGCGAAGTCTTCGACTGTTTCCGGAGCCTCCAGAAGATGGTGGAACGGGAATCGGAGAGGAAGATCAAATGCCTTCGGTCGGATGGCGGAAAGGAATATTTTTCCGGCCAATTCACTAGTTATCTGCAGCAGAAGGGAATTCGGAGAGAGTTCAGCTTCAGATACACACCGGAGCAAAACGGTGTGGCCGAAAGGAAGAACCGGACACTCGTTGAAGCGGCAAGGACAATGCTGGAGGAGAAAAGCATGCCCCGGTTCTACTGGGCGGAGGCGGTCCGGACGGCCGTCTACATACAAAACCGCATTGGTGACAAGGTGTCAGCTCATGAGCTGTATTTCGGGCGCAAGCCGAACTTAAGACACCTTTGGATATTCGGCAGCATAGCGTATGTGCATGTGCCGGATCAGAAGCGGAGAAAGCTGGATGCAAAATCGGAAAAATGCATCCTAGTTGGCTATGCTCAAGAGCAAAAGGGGTATAAGTGCTATAACCCTCGGACGAAGGAAGTCCGAGTTAGCCGGGATGTCGAGCTCGATGAATCGGCATCCTGGTACTCCGTACCGACTCCGACTTCCGATCCCGACCCAATGCCGGAAGATCAGGCCAGTGAGCCTGAATCAGCCCTGGTAGAGGATGATGAAGTCGGGACTCAAGATGAGAGTTCGGAATCGTTACAGTTGAGTGGACCGAACGAGCGACTGAGTCGGTTGGACCGGTTGGATGAAGAGACGGCAAGTGGTGGAGACTCTGTCGTGCTCTCCCCGCGTAAGGAACCGAGGAAATGGTTCACGCGCAAAGAGAAGGGGAAGAGGAAGATGCCGGAATTCAAAACCGGCAACGATGAGTTGGATCGGTGCGTATCCGACTACGGAAAGGAGAAAGGCGGATCTTCAGCAACGAAGACCGAATTGGCCAAGAAGGGCCTCAAATCAGGTGACGGTGCGTTGCGCCGATCAACCCGCTAGAAGGATCCCGTCCTGCGGTACGGGTACAATGAATACATGGCGCATCATTATGCGTACATGACTAAGGTGACAAAAGTGTGTGAGCCGGAGAGCTACGCAGAAGCGGCAAAGGACGCAAATTGGCGTGCCGCTATGGACGAAGAAATGCGGGCGCTCGATGCCAACGAAACTTGGGACCTAGTTGACCCTCCCTGTCACTGTAAACCGATCGGATGCAAGTGGGTGTACAAGGTCAAGTACAACGCCGACGGTTCTGTTAACCGGTACAAAGCCCGGTTAGTGGCGAAGGGATACGCGAAGACCCACGGAATCGACTACGACGAGACCTTCGCTCCTGTGGCGAAGATGACGACGGTTCGTGTGGTACTGGCGGTTGTTGCGGCAAGGGGGTGGCATCTTCACCAGATGGATGTGAAGAACGCCTTCCTTCAAGGAGGGCTTGAAGAAGAAGTCTTTATGACTCAGCCCCCCGGATTTCAATCGGAGATGAACAAGTCGGCGGTATGCCGACTACAGAAGTCGCTTTACGGCTTGAAGTAAGCCCCCCGAGCCTAGAACGCGAAGATCACGCACTGGTTGCGTAAGCTGGGGTTTGTTGTCTCTAAGTCGGACTCTTCGTTGTTCATCTGGCAAGGCTCTGACGGTCCGGTATGTATACTCTTGTATGTGGATGATTTAGTCATCACCGGACCAGGTCTTCCCGAAATCAACCGCGTCAAGTCCTAGTTGTCGGACGCATTCGAAATGAAGGACCTGGGGGACCTTCATTATTTTCTTGGGATCGAAGTGATCCGGACCCCCGACGGCATATTACTCTCACAACGACATTACGTGTTGAATATGTTGTATAAGTTCGGCATGACGGATTGCCGACCTGTCTCCACACCCCTGGACCGGAACCAGAAGCTCCGTCCCAACTCCGGACCGGCCTGCAATGAGAAACGGTTCCGACAGGTCGTCGGAAGCCTGATCTACTTAACCATCACCCGACCCGACATTAGCTATCCGGTCGGCATGGTAAGTCAGTTCATGCAGAAGCCGACCGTGGAGCACCTTCAGTGCGCGCAACGAATATTACGGTATGTCAGCGGCACTAAGGACCGGGGACTGCTATACCGTCGAGGTATACCCGAAGAGCTTGTCGGTTACACAGATGTTGACTGAGCCATCGATGCATCTGATCGCCGCTCCACTTCCGGATACATGTTCTCCATAGGTAGCGCGGCCGTTGTGTTGAGCAGCAAGAAGCAGCCCACAGTGGCTTTGTCAAGCAATGAGGTTGAGTACCGGGCCACTACCGTTGCCACTTGTGAAGCCATCTGGCTTCGGCGACTGCTGCGAGACTTGCGGATCGAGGTACCCACCCCGATCCCGATTTACTGCGATAACATGAGCAGCCTATAGCTCGCCAGGAACCCTGTGTTCCATGCTCGCACAAAGCACATCGAGGTGCACTACCACTTCGTGCGTGAGCAGGTCCTGAGCGGTGAAGTTGACCTACGGTATGTTCATACGGATCGGCAAGTTGCCGACATCTTCACCAAGCCGCTCGGATCGGACAAGTTGCAGCACTTTACCGACATGCTTGGTATTCAGCATCTCGACGTGCCGCACTTGAGGGGGAGAAGCAAGGGCAAAGTCTCTACCGAAACGGGCAAAGGCCAAAAAATTGTTGAACCCATCGGTAAGAGGAGAGCCGGAAGAAGAGGAGACAAGAAGATGAAGGAAGTCGAGTCGACGAAGGAAGTCGACACATCCGAACAGGTCGGAGCAAGCGGCTATGAAGAAGAGTTGTGCACTCAGGAAGAGAAGCGCATGCTGTGCGGAGGTCATCACGACTGTACTGACCATGATACAGAGTCGAATGAAGAATTCGATTTCGGTTCACCGGCTGAAGAAGCCGAGGGAAGCATGGAGAAGGCCAAGACTTGGAAGTGGTCCGATGTGGTGAGAGGCCTGAAGCCGGAAGTCAATTCGGAGTGTACCGATTCGGACAAGAGCTGGAACGAGTCGGAGATAGCTGACTCGGATCAACAGATGGATCCGAATGAGTCGGATCAACTGAAGGCCAAGGGGACACGGACACAGCGGAAGTCGATGCCATCGTGGGAGAACCGACGGATCGGCAAGCGCCGGAGTCACAGCAACGTGAGTGCTGAGATGGGCCTATTGAGCAGACATGCCGACCGAGAGGGTCGAGGCGCGCAAAACCAAAGGGGTCGTGGCAAACAGGACCGGACCGGACGAGGAGCGCGAGCAAGGCGGAGTGACGCCAGGAGAAGTCGGTTGGAAGAACCGACTGCCACAGAGGTCGACACTACGACCCCAGCTCAGGATGAGCTTGAGGGGGAGTGTGTTGGGAGACAGGTCCCTCCGGATGGGAAGGGAGAAGAACAGTGCTGACGAACAAACTCGGCGGAGGCCGACAGGCCGAGGCCGAAACGGTATGAACCGGATGGGGAGTACCCGACTGCGGAGAGCCGGATGGTGTAGGCCCGGTATGAACCAGAGGAAGAGACATATTCGTAAATA
The DNA here is from genome assembly GCF_043228905.1 of Azolla caroliniana. Classification (NCBI taxonomy): domain Eukaryota; kingdom Viridiplantae; phylum Streptophyta; class Polypodiopsida; order Salviniales; family Salviniaceae; genus Azolla; species Azolla caroliniana. The sequence goes on from NW_028230442.1 coordinate 147,540, forward strand.
TGTTTCTGAGAGCCCATCGAGGCTACATTTGTAAATAGCCGAAAAGTCATATTAGTATAAATATGACTTAGGGCAAACTTTTTGTTGTGTTGTTGTTATTCTTCCTTGTTGGTGCAAGAAGAAGAGAGAGCGCGTAACTGTACAGAGAGAGAGAGAGAGACGAGGTCGTTGCCTCTGTTGTAACCGCCGCCTGTGGCGAAGATCTGAGAGCACGAGGTAGTTGCCTCAGTGAACTCACTGTTGTATATTCCTACTTAGTGACAGTTTGCAGCCTGTGGGCTGCCGTGGTTTTTTCCCTTATTTTGGGGTTTTCGACGTAAACCTCCTGTGTACCATTTCTCCCCTTTGTGTCGCGTTTCATTTCCTGTTTGTCTGTGTATGAAAAGAATCTCGGTTGTGGCCGAGCGTCGGACATAAGGAACGTTGTGTTCTCATCAATTGGTATCAGAGCAAAATCGACACAGAAAATGGACGAATCGTTTGGCGGCATGTTCAAGCTCACCGGCTCCAACTATTCAGTGTGGAAGTCGAAGATGAGGGACATGCTCGTGGTTAAAGACCTCTGGCTGCCGGTTCAGTTCGGGGACAAGAGACCGGACAACATCGACGCCGCGATATGGGAGGTGATGCACATGAAGACAACGGCGTACATACGGTGCTTCATCGACATGAGCCTGTACAACAACTTCAATGAAGAGAGCAAGGCTCATGAGCTCTGGGAGAAGATCGGCATAATGTTCCAGAACAAAAATGTTGTCAATCAGGTGTCGGTATTCCGGAAGCTAGTAAGACTCTGGTACCAAGATGGCTCCAACATGGCGGAGCATATGAATGCCTTCCAGGGGCTGATCCACCAGGCAACGTCATTGGAAGTACCTCTTGCCGATGAGGTCCTAGCGCTACTCCAGCTCGGTTCCCTCCCGGATAGCTGGGAGACGTTGGTTGTCACTTTGGGCAACGCCGGGCCGGAAGGAAAACGGTTATCCCTAGCAAGAGTAAAGTCGAGCTTGCTAGATGAGGAGGCTCGTCGGAAAGACAAAGATACGAGCTCCGACTCCAAAGTGCTCCTTACCGAATCGGAACGCGGAAGACATAGAAACTGTAGTCCCCAGAACCGGGAGAAGTCGGGGACACGGTCAAAGTCAAGGGGGAGGCCTACTTGCTTCTATTGTGGCAAGCCGGGACACTTCCAAAAGAACTGTCGGCATTTCCGTAAAGACAAGGAAACCGACGGTACCGATTCGAAGCAAACCCCGAACCGAAACGGTACAGACCGGAACTATAAAGACCGGAGGGGGCCGGACCGGAAGGGAACGACGGCAATTGCGGCAAGTGAAGAGGAGTTGATGCTCATCACCGAGGAGAGTGAGATAAACCATGCCGGCGACAAGATGACCTGGGTGGTAGACTCCGGAGCGTCGTTCCACCTTACCCCGGACCGGAAATGCTTCTCGTCCTACTCAGCCGGTGATCACGGCTGTGTCCGGATGGGGAATGAAGGAACATGCCGAATTGTCGGCATAGGAGACGTGTGGCTGACAACACCAACCGGATGCAAGTTGCTGTTGAAGGATGTCCGACACGTTCCGGAAGTTCGTCTGAACCTGATATCAACCGGTCGGCTAGATGATGAAGGCTACACGGGTAGCATCCAGAACGGTGTCATGAAGTTCAGCAAAGGGAGCCTGATTGTGGCTCGGGCCCGGAAGGTAAACACTCTGTACCTGATGAATGCCCGGTTATGTCCGGAAGAAGTGAACGCGGCTTCCGACACTGCCGGTGAGCTGTGGCACAAGAGGCTATGTCACATGAGTGAGAAGGGGATGAAGAGGCTTGGAGACGACAACCTCATTCCAGTGAAGAACGTGCACTTAGAGAAGTGCACTGATTGTCTGGCCGGTAAGCAGAACCGGACCTCCTTCCGACCAAGGCCACCGATGAGACGTAATGCACCACTGGAGTTGGTGCATACGGATGTTTGTCAAGTAGACACGAAGTCACATGCCGGAGCGCAGTACTTCGTGACGTTCATAGATGACCACAACCGGAAGCTGTGGGCCACACCGCTGAAGACGAAGGATCAGGTGTTATCAGTCTTCAAAGAGCTCCACGCGAGAGTGGAAAGAGAAACCGGCCAGAAGCTGAAGGCGGTTCGAGCAGATAACGGAGGAGAGTACTGGGGGCAGTTCGAGTAGTACTGCCGCTCGAAGGGAATCCGGCTCGAATTTACCGTGCCGAAGATGCCGGAACTAAACGGACTAGCCGAGAGGATGAACCGGACCATAATGGAGAGGGTCCGGAGTATGCTAGCGCATGCAAAACTACCCAAGAAGTTTTGGGATGAGGCACTGTCGACGGCGACATATGTGATAAACAGATCACCCTCAGTACCCTTGGACGGAGACACGCCACAGAGAGTATGGACCGGTAAGGAAGTGTCCTGCCGGCATCTGAGGGTGTTCGGGTGTCTCGCGTACGTGCATGTAGCAAAGGACCGGAGAGGAAAGTTAGATCCAAAGACCCGGCCATGCATATTCCTCGGTTACGGTGACGATGAGTTCGGCTACCGAGTATGGGACCCGGTCGACAAGAAGGTATTCCGGAGTCGAGATATTATCTTCATGGAGGACAAGACGCTCGCCGACTGGGAGTCGGAGAAGAAGATAATGAACTCCGAGTCGACCGGTAAGGATAGACTCTACAATGAGCAGACCCAACCGGCAAGAGACCGGTTAGCACTCGAGGAACCAACCGGTTACGGTGAGGATACCGAACCGGCAGAAGAAGAAGTAGAGGAAGCTGAGACCGGAACCGATCAAGACCCCGAATCGGATTCGGAAGAAGAGCAAATGGAGGAACCGGTTACCGAAGCCCGAAGACGTACATATCCTCTCAGAGAGAGAAGGGCGCCCCGGAGATTTCCGGATGCAGAGCATGTCCTGCTGACCGATGAGGGGGAGCCGGAAAGCTTCGAAGAAGCGAAGGAAGACACCCATAGCCGAAAATGGTTGAGTGCCATGCATGATGAGATGGATTCTCTGCATGAGAACCATACGTACGAATTGGTGGAGCTGCCGAAAGGAAAGCGGGCACTCCGAAACAAGTGGGTGTTCAAGTTGAAACCGGGAGATGCCGGCAACCCCCCGAGATACAAAGCCAGGATCGTGGTGAAGGGGTTCCAGCAGAAGAAGGGCGTGGACTTCGACGAAATATTCGCCCCGGTAGTGAAGATGACCTCCATCCGGACGGTGCTGAGTATAGCAGCAAGCATGGATCTCGAGGTAGAGCAGCTGGACGTGAAGACGGCATTCCTTCACGGCGACCTCGAAGAGGAAATCTACATGCAGCAACCGGAAGGATTTGTGGAGAAAGGGAAGGAGCACCTGGTATGCCGGTTGAAGAAGAGCCTGTACGGACTGAAGCAGGCTCCCCGGCAATGGTACCGGAAGTTCGACTCCTTCATGACCGATCAAGGGTACCATAAGACGCAGGCCGATCACTGCGTGTTCGTGAAGAAGTTCAAAGGAGGGGACTTCCTGATACTTCTCTTGTACGTGGATGACATGTTGATCGTCGGACGAGACCAAGGCAAAATACGGATGCTGAAGAAGGCTCTCAATCGGACCTTCTCAATGAAAGACTTGGGTCCGGCAAGACAGATGTTGGGGATGCACATCATTCGGGACCGGTCAATGAAGCAATTATGGCTGTCACAGGAGAAGTATGTGACAAAGGTGCTTCACCGGTTCGACATGTCAGATGCAAAACCGGTCGGATCGACACTTCCGGCAAACTGCAAGTTGTCCGGCAAGCAAAGCCCGAAGACAAAAGGAGAGAAGGCAGATATGATGAAGATTCCATATGCCTCTACCGTCGGGAGCTTGATGTACGCAATGGTTTGTACCCGACCGGACATTGGATACGCAGTCGAAGTGGTGAGCCGGTTCATGAGTAATCCCGGCAAGGAGCATTGGAACGCGGTCAAATGGATACTCCGGTATTTGAAGGGCACTTCAAATATGTGTCTCCGATTCGGCTCCGGGAAACCTCAACTGGACGGTTTCACCGATTCAGACATGTCGGCTGATGTGGATACCAACCGGTCTACATCCGGGTATGTGATGACATATGCAGGGGGAGCTGTTTCGTGGTAGTCGAGGCTGCAGAAGACGGTTGCATTGTCAACCACAGAGGTGGAGTACATGGCGGCTGTAGAAGCCGGCAAGGAAATATTATGGATGAAGGACTTCATCGGAGAGCTCGGTATCTGGCAAGAGGAATACCGACTCTACTGCGACAGTCAAAGTGCCATCCACCTTGCTAAGAATGCGGCCTACCATTCCCGGACGAAGCATATCCAGCGGAGGTATCACTGGATCCGGGAAAGGGTAGATGACCAGGAGTTCGCACTAACGAAGATCCACACGGCCGAGAACGGGTCAGATATGCTGACCAAAGTGCTGACACCCGACAAGCTGGACGCATGCCGGAAGAGGATCGGGCTGAAAAGACACCCCATGCCGGAGTGAAGGGGGAGTTTGTTGGGAGACAAGTCCCTCCGGATGGGAAGGGAGAAGAACAGTGCCGACGAACAAACTCGGCCGAGGCCGAAACGGTATGAACCGGATGGGGAGTACCCGACTGCGGAGAGCCGGATGGTGTAGGCCCGGTATGGACCGGATGGGGAGTACCCGACTGCGGAGAGCCGGATGGTGTAGGCCCGGTATGAACCAGAGGAAGAGACATATTCGTAAATATGTTTCTGAGAGCCCATCGAGGCTACATTTGTAAATAGCCGAAAAGTCATATTAGTATAAATATGACTTAGGGCAAACTTTTTGTTGTGTTGTTGTTATTCTTCCTTGTTGGTGCAAGAAGAAGAGAGAGCGCGTAACTGTACAGAGAGAGAGAGAGAGAGACGAGGTCGTTGCCTCTGTTGTAACCGCCGCCTGTGGCGAAGATCTGAGAGCACGAGGTAGTTGCCTCAGTGAACTCATTGTTGTATATTCCTACTTAGTGACAGTTTGCAGCCTGTGGGCTGCCGTGGTTTTTTCCCTTATTTTGGGGTTTTCGACGTAAACCTCCTGTGTACCATTTCTCCCCTTTGTGTCGCGTTTCATTTCCTGTTTTTCTGTGTATGAAAAGAATCTCGGTTGTGGCCGAGCGTCGGACATAAGGAACGTCGTGTTCTCATCAGAGTGTTGAGCGGCAAGCTCAACCGGAGCCGGATCGGGCGAAACGGATCGGTATGACGGTGAGCAACCGAACCGGCAAGCAGTGGAAGCCGGGTGCAATCCGTAACCGGAAGTCCAATCGGAAGCCTAGTATAGGATAGACTACTAGGTAGCTATAGTCTCGTAGTAAGTGTCAGATGCTCGTGTGAGCATTGAAGTACATGGTACTTCTGTCAGTCCCAAGAGGACTTGTATAAATAGTGCTACTTAGCACAGTGTGTATACAGAGTCTTGATATAATTTTGAAATTACGTTCTGCTCTCTCTCTGTCTTTGTCTCTCTCTCTCTCTCCGTGTTGTTCTCTGTTTTACGCTTCCGCAAACACTTACGTTTACACTAACATAGCAATTGTTCTCTAACATTGAACAAAAGAATGATTTTGAGAAGGTTTTGGAAGAAAAACAAACATGTTATATGAAAAAAAAGAGTCGATTGATAGAAGATAAGAGAGTGAAGACGATGAATGTCTCAACAAGAACAATACAATTGAAGGGTCTGATGAAGAACAAGAAGAAAAATTCACAAATGTGCCCGCATTGGGCTCCAATAACAATAGAGACACAAGTCGAAATTTACAATGGTAATCAATTGATGGTGGCATTGATTGATTACAAATTTGCGACCAATCAAATGTCAACCGAGTTTTACTAAAGGGGGCAGTGACCTATCAATACTAAGCATGGGTAGAAGATACATATGCCAAGGAAGGCAACAAAAGAATTTCCCAAGGCTCGTTTCAACATTGGGGGCCATATATAATTGCATTGCCGATGGAGACAAAAGTGTTTAATAATGAGTTGTCCTATCCAAGAGTGAAGAGCCAAGATTGAGAAAGATTGGTGCATTCTTGGTTGTCTGATAAAATCATGAGAGGAATAGAAATAGCCTCATAGAAAAACACCCCTTAGATTTTTAGAGAGTTCTAGTACAATGGGCAGGTAAAATAGCCCAGTATTGCAAGAATCTATGAGAAGGGCGAGAAAGATGTGAGGGGAACCACTAGGGTCCTAAATCAAGGAAGATGGATCGCATGGTGTTGCCATCATAGGTTTGCAAAAGTAAAGCAACTATGTTGACACATGGTTGTGCTCTTAGTGTTTTTCCCTTCTTTGTTCACATGATTGCATGTGTAAATGTACATTCCATGTGTATGGGAAATAGGTTATGTGCGTGAAATGTATGTGCTCCTTAATGTCTAATGTCATTTGAAAATATATTTGTGTTTGTATGTGTGTGTGCCCCTATGTGTAATGCATGTATTTTTTGTATATTTAAGTTCGCATTTGTGCTCAAATACGTTTATATGAGCACATGCATATAATAACATAAGGGGGTTGTATTAAGAGTCTATTACTATTCGATAGACCAAAGTAAAGTAAAAACAATGTAAATAATATGGATAGAAGAACCCGTTTCACCAGACCAACCCCGAGCTATGACCTAAACATAGCCAATCTACCACTGACGTCCTATACCGCCGGATATTAGGATGACGAATATCTTGGAAGACATTAACATGATCCTCGAGACAAAAGCCTAGCCCACACCACCAGTGTCTAAGACAGTAGCCTTTCGACGTAATGTCCTTATGAGGTTAGCTAAGTCTCATATTTATACCTCTTCCTAGGCCCTTTGAATAGATGTGCCTTTCTAAAAGACTCTCCATCCATTGGTTGTCAAGATCATGATAGTGTATGCACCTATCATTCCTTCCATCCAATCACATTAATCCGTTTCTAACATTAGCGAACTTACCTTTCCATTATATAAATATTAGTGACCTACCCTCACCAACGTTTTGTGTACATAACATACTCCCCTCCCCTACTTCAAAATATTGCACTCTTGCAATATAAAGTGAGGAAATTGTGCCTGAAGAGTATGCTCGCATTCCCATGTGGCATCATTAATAGGTTTATCCATCCATTTGATCTTGAATATCTGAATCTCTTTAGAATTTAAAAGTTTAATACGAGAATCAATAATTTGTTCAGGAACATGAGGTTTGTAAGAAAAATCCTCTAATGTTAGAAGATCCTTTACTGTGACAATGTTATCACCAGAGCCTAAAAATGGTTTTAGACGACTGACGTGAAAAATAGGATGAATACCAATGTTATTTATTTACCTTGTTTTTACTTTACTTTGGTTTATTGATTAGTACAAGACTCTTAACAGGTTGTGTGTGGTTAGCCTAATACATGTGTGTGTACGCGTGCGCGCGCACGTGTGTGTGTGTGTGTGTGTTCATATAGAGTTTCATAAGATTCTAGGTGATTATATCTGCTTGATGGTATGTAAATATGTAAGTGTTGAGCAAGGAAATGTGTATGCAAAGTATTCTCTATGTGCATGTATCTATGAATAGACATGTAAGTCGCAACTTACATACATAATTATTGGAGAGCAATATACAAGTGAGATTAAAGTTTTCTAAGTTAACACTTTGTGTGCTTTTCCATCCTTGCATGCATCACTTGACCTTGAATTAAAGCTTGTGATGAGGTTTAACTTGTGTTGCGTTGAAGCCACAACTTCTATATGGGAAATTGTCTTTCCTTATCCCTTTGATGCATGAAGAAATAGATGATTTTAGAAAATGCCATGCCACATAGAATCAACATATTACATGAATCTAGAAACTAGCAAACCAATGGCAATATACTATATGATATGAGGGTTGCTCTTATATACACACGACCCCCGAAGCCTACATTAAACGTTTAGGGAATGAGGTGTTTAGAAGTGAGGGGGTTGATTATATTTTGATAGAGGATAGATAGACCGAGGGTGTTCATTATATTTTAAAGAAGGTTGATAAAGCGTAGATAGAGAAAGAGAAGAATCTAAGTAGACAAGGATCTTAGCATCAAATAGATGTATATACTTCATATTATTTGTCAAATACAATATCACTATGATATGATATATCATTCACGTAGGAATTGGCAATGGCTTCGCTCAAGCTTGAACCAAGCCATTAAACTGTTATTAAAAGGTTTGCCGTTTTGGCTCTGCTCGATTTGGGCTTGAGCTTCCTTAACCGGTTTGCATCCAATTAAATTGACTTGAGCCTTGCCAAACCAACTCAAAGTGGGTTAAGCTGATTATCCCATAATTTTTACTATCCCCCCCCCCCCCCCCCCAAAAAAAAAAAAAAAAAAAAAACTAAATAATAATAATAATCAATAAAAACTCAAAGTCGAGAAGTGAGGAGTGATCGCTCCTCTATCGAGCCCGAGCACTCCTTCTATCGAGCACCTCCTTTTTTTTTTAGCGCCAAAACCTCTTCCTTTCTTTTTTCGATTGACGCCTAAGTTGCAGCCTACGAGTACCACAAACCAGTCTAAGAACTAGTTTGGCTTGACTTAGTTTAGGTTTGAAACCACCTAAACTAGTCTGGCTTGTCCAAGCCAAACTAGTTAAGCCTAAATTGAACCGTTGTTGATTCCACTTTCACATGATGATCTTCACCTATTCAAGTGATGTTATTATATATTATTGTCTATTCAATATTTGAGTGACACATGGTGTGTCACTAATAAAGCTTTTTAAGTACGCATGGAATTCATGTGAAATTTAATATAAATGACAATGTACCTTAGTGGTATGATCAAGACCTTGATATGAGAGGTCCAGGAAAGACTTCCAGAAAATATATTTTACTTTTACTTTCAAATATGTGCTTATGTTTTATTCAATTGAGGGTAGTAATTATAACCTTATTATCTAGCCTCAAATGGTGAGTGGTGTTGGACGTAGGTGAGTGTAAGTGCAGTTGTATAGTTTTAATGCATGTATTGCTTCACCTAGTTGGCATTCCTTCAGCTTTGATATCGATTGGGCCTTTGTAATCCTAAGGTTCCATTCCACTAACGTCCACACACTTGCACACCCACATACAAAATCATTTCTAGAATATAGCACTTCTACTCCATCTAAATTCTAAATTTTGGATTCAAGTTTCAAAGAATGTGCTTGGTATAAATGGCAAAGGTAGCATCTTCGAAGGTCTATGACAGAGTTTTGGGCTTGCAAGTTGATCACCTCACCAAAGACAACCACCACCACTCCTTAGGTACGTAATTACCAAATACAATTATGTCACAACTCAACAATTATAGCTATTGACTACCATTGTTTCTTTTGTTGATAATGCAACAATACAATTAACATATGATGGTTAAATACATTCGTACAACCTAGTATATTAAAATCAAAGAGTGAAACCTCATGAGACTTACTTATCTTAATTGCAAACTATAATTGTTATCAGTTCACATTGTTATATGACCTAGAAATTATTCTCTTTGAGACGATTAACACATCCAAAAAAATCCAATGTGCCTTTGTTATGTTTTAAAAGTAAAAGATACGCCAAGTACAAATTATGCTACATCATACTTGTGTTTAAACAAAGATATGGGAAGGATTTTAGATTACACTTTTATGAAAATACGCCCCTCTATTTGATGATTCATGCAATATTGTTGCAATAATCAAGAGAGAAATCCGTGGGCGTTTCAAGGAGAGCATCACACACTAACATGGGAGACTAAATAGCAAAAACCCCTTATAAAATCAAATTACATAGCAATGAGATGAAAGTGTATACTTTAAAAAACTAACATCTAAACTTGCTTTTATTCAACAAATCAGTTAAAATTCTGTGACAAGCCTCCCACGAAAAGCCCATCTATATATTTTCCAATTGATCATATACATACTCATTGCTTTGCTTAGATGATCAAAATTTCAACTAATCTGATTCGGTGTATTGTTATCATCGGAATGTCTGGTTATACAATCCTACACAAATGGATACTGAATATGGACCTCAGGCATTACAATATCCTTTTACGTGGCCTCACAGCTTCTCTCTTCAAAACCAGCTTTTCCAAGTCATTCAATTTCCTATGTTTTCCATCTGATGTTGCAACAAACCGAAAGCCCCCACGTTTTCCTCGCTTTCCTTCTGGACCCAGCTTTTCAATCAAGTAAGTCCATCCACCCGGGGGCCTTCGCCGATCATGCTTATTTTGTTTCATAAGACCAGCCATCTACAAATGAAACCGGTAAGAAATCAAATTGATGTGAACATGATTTGAAATCTCAAAATTGACAATGAGTTAGAATAACACTTTCTAATACACATACATGATCCAAAATTGAAAATCATGCTTATATATACCTGAAGCTTGTTGAACTCAAGTCTCCTCATAAACTCCTCAAGCATCATTGCTTCTTCCTTGGCAGATGCTTCCTCAATAGCTTCCTCTTCGCTTCGGACAGATCCTTCCCAATCAGCCGGCATGATTTTGTAGTTGGGCCTTGTATTCCAAGTAGTGACCCATTTGTCTTCTCCCATATGAGGAGGAAGGCAAGGCTTGCCCCATTCATCACTATGTAGGCACATATGAAATTAGGTTAGACAAATATCCCAAAAAAGGTAATAGCTTTTGAGGAAGCGAAAAGCTTTTTGTTCAAATTCATCGTTGCAAATGGGACATAAGAACCAAATTTTCAAAGATAATGTCATCCATGGTTTGGACAGAAGTAAATAATCATTAGCCTAACCCCATCAGCAAGCATATTGGAATATAATAACTTTGTCATATTTCAAAATTGTCAACTCAATCAATACTTTAACTATGTCTACAAATCTTTATGCATGATGGAAGAATGGAAGACAACAATTTCAGAAATCTGATCTGGGAGGGAGAAATCAGGGAAAATGCCAATAATTGTAAGGTATAATGGAGATCCACTCTTAAAACTAAATTTCAGAAAAAGAAAAAGAAATTAAAGCAAAATTTCAAAAAAAGTGATTTCAAAATCCTGAACTCCAAATATTTTTGTTCAGAATCAAACATCAACATGAGATATATCCAGTGATAGATAGACGAATTCTGTCACACACAGCAATAGTCTCCTATAAATTGGCATAAGGAAACAGGGTTGAAATGGACAAAGGTAAACATCAGCTTAGCACAAACTACCAAAATAATATATACACCACATTACATGCAGAAAATCATTTTGTGTATCTTACTCTTATCTGGATATATCATATACATTAAACCTGGTTTTTGGCCATCGTGTCTGTTCGTAAAATGCTAAATAGACATACACCTGATGTTATTATTATTTACACATGTGAAATGCATAGGATTTTCACCCAATCGGACAGATTGAATATTCCTGAATGGATGGAACAAAACAGAACGATGGAGAGTGTGTGTGTGTGTGTGTGTGAAACATCGCTTTCTACACATCATTTCATCCAAGCACCTTACTTACTTGATGTTTCATGAAGTGAAAACTTCAAATATTTAAGTGGAATGAGATTTGTGCAAAAGTAAGCAAAGAAAGGAACTTACAAGCACAAATTTTCCATATATATCTTGGTCTCCTCCTCAGCCGTTTGTGTCTCTCCTTCATGCTTACGAATATCCCATAGAAACAAGATGGCATGTACACGAGCCTTGCAAACATTGTACTCTTCGGCCAATTTTTCCACTGTCCATTCCTCTGGATTCTCGTTATGTTTCTGCCACATTTCCTCTTTCTCTTTGGGCGTAACCATTCTCGGCATCAAATAATGTGCCCTCCATTTCTTCATAATAAGCTTCTGCACTTTTCTAACCTCTTCCACATCCTCTACTTTGTCACCCAAGGCAAGAATACGTGCATCATACTCTTTTCGGAGTTGCTTTGCATGATCTCGATGCCGAAGATGGTTCTCAAACTCCTCATTATCCATCTCATTCATAATCTCCCACTCTTCCTCATCTACTTCATCGTCTGTATTATCTCCTTCTTCCACCGCAGCTTCTAAACCCATGGGTCTACCTCTACCTCTACCACCCCTTGCATTTCCTCTGGCTTGCTCATCATCACTATCCTTGTCAAGATAGCTAAGATCCTCTTCATTTTCCTCATCAGCAAATCGCCCTGGGATGATAGCCTTGTCCTTATACTGCAAGCGTTTAAGGTCCATTTTATTCAACTTGACAACGTCATCATATCTAGGGTCGATAAAACCTGCATAGATACTCTTAGCCTCCTCTTCTTCCTCTACGTCCTCCTCCCCTGCTTCCCCTTTCTTCTCTTCTAGCTCAGCACGAGCTCGTTTCTGATCGAGTTCTTGCTTCAATTTGAGATCTTCTTCTGTGATGGGGGCACCTAGGTGTGCATCGTCCTCATCAAGAGGACGGGCTCGAGACGGAGAAAATCGACCTCCTTTGCCACTAAATCCTCCTCCTCTGCTGCCACCACCACCATAGCCATATCGAGAGGTTTGTTGTCTCCCATATCCTGATGTGGTCGAGCTCTGCTGCTGCTGTTGATTTCTTCTGCTCTGTTGCTGTGAGAGTTCCTGTGGCGATGGAGCTTGAGAGAGATACTGTGTGAAGAAATCGGCATCATCGTCGTTTCCTCCTCCTCCTCCTCCTCCTCCTCCCTCAGTTGAGAGGGACCTGTAGAGAAAAGTAGGTGTGGTGGTCGACGGAGAAGCAGAGGTACCTGAGAGAAGACGAGCGAGTCTTGGGATGAGCTTCAGCTTCAACATCGCGCTCTCGCTCTTTGCTCTCCTTCTGTGTATCTCTGTCTGTGTGTCTGTCTATCTGTCTGTCTGTCTGTCTGTCTTGTTCATACATACTTGTAACTTGTAAAAAACTGTGGACCTCTAGCATGTGAACACATACATACTTCTTACTTAGATGGAGGGATTTCAATGAGATTTCTGACACCTCTTGTTTGGATGGATCATGAATAGATGAGTCATGCCCGACTCTTGAACAATAATCTATCATAAGTCGGTCGTGCATGTACAACCACCATGCAACATGGCATGATTCATGAGATGCCAAAGATAGCCTTTTGTAGTGGTGGCGGTACAATGCTAACTTCAAAGCTCAAAGATGTCACGATGGAAAACCCACTTGTCACTACTAACTTCAAGGCTCACAATGTGTCACAATGGAATACCCACTCGTCACAACTTTTCAAATTAACTTAATAAACAAAAGTATTTATCAATGCTTGTTTTATTGAGACCTACGAAAATTTTAAAGCAGGGGGCTTTGTAGTTCAAGTCTATTGATTCAAGCCTTAGACATGCTAAGTTTTGATGAATTTAGGTAAATACAACTCAACATCAAGAGAGTAAAAGTGGTACACAATCACAATGCATGTGTCAACCCATTGACATGCATGACAGTAGAGAACACATGAAATCATCCATAAAATTCCAAGATACAATATTGTAAGAAATTCAGTATAAATTTGTGGAAAACAACATGTATAGATTTACTAATGACCACCCTTGCATGTTTTCTAAGATTACCAAAACATGCCTCGACTTTAAACTTCACCCCTAGTGCCCCTTGAATTGAATTAGCTAGCTCAATTGTGACGAAATGGGGTTTGAATTAGGAATCATAAAGACACTCACCGGGTAAATGTGTGATTAAGCGACCTCTAACCGAGACAATATTCTGCTTATGGTAATTAACATCTAGCTAATTAATTAATCTACCAACTAACAAATTATAATGAACTAGAAGAATAGGTATTTTATGTGTGTGTGTATGTCCAATATATTGCGAGTCTCCTTGGACAATCTCGAGTTCCTGCGCAAATCTCTAGTGAGCTCTCTCTGCCGTCGTTGAAGCAGGTGAGGGTTTTCTATTCGTGCCTCATGACGATACCATAACGTATGAGAGTGTGTTTAAACTGAAGTTCTCGCCTTCTGTTTCTGCCCTGTAAGTTTTAGTTATGGAGAGAAGGGGCGGAGGAGGACGCAAGTGGGCTATCGATCTTTCAGATTCCTCTTCTTCTAAAGACGTTGCTGATCCTCCTGGATTCTCCAAAGCTTCCCTGGATGCGGTAAGTGTATTTTGAGAGAGAGAGAGAGAGAGAGAGAGAGAGAGAGAGAGAGAGAGAGAGAGAGAGAGAACATGGCAGGGATCAATCCTGGGATCTCACAATTTTATGAATTTGATGATACATCGTAACCTCCCCCTCTCACCCCACACAAAAAACAAAGAATGTTGTATTTATATATCTTTGTTCTTTGTTTAGGAAGAATCTTCAGGTGGTCGTCAGAGGAAGGAGGTGGATATGTCATGGAAGCAACAAGTAAGTACAGGTCTCAATAGAGGATATTATCTGATGGGGTTTTTTGTTCACATAGAATCTAAACTATACTATTTTATTTTCGCAGAAAGCATGGGAAGTTGCGCAAGCACCATTTAAAAATTTGTTTATGATGGGTTTTATGATGTGGATGGCTGGAAGCACCGTGCATTTATTTAGCATTGGAATCACAGTCTCAGCGCTCTGGCAACCTATAAGTGCCTTAAAAAGTGTTGGCAAAGGTAAGTCTTGGCATTACCTACTTTAACTCTAGCATCATTGAAACATTGATACTCGTAAAAACTGTGATTACTGACTAGGTAATGTTTATCATTAATAACACAATATTTCTGAAGCATCATAAAAAATTAATTTGGTAAATGTGGGATAGTTATTAGTACCCTCTTCGTAAGTATTATATATTCTTTCTTCTGTTTTTCTAATTACACAAAGAATAGTAACTTCTAAAGAGTCCAATGTCGAAGAATCCATCTTATCGTATTGAAATGTAGAAGCTTTCTTAATCTTGTGCATTCTCGAGTCTCTGTTGGAGTTCTATTTGTCATCGAGTTACCTTGTGAGATTTTTTGATCTGTTGGAAGAGGGTTAACAGACACTGCATTAGCTTGCCTTCTGGTCAAATTTGTAGGTGCCATAATCCATCTTGAACACTACATTTGGTACTAGTTGAATATAGAATAGGATCGTTTATTTCTAGAAAATTTTACAACGAGAACAAAATTGTGACCTAGTCAAGTATTATTGTGGCCTATGGCTTCTTTTAAGAAACATTTTAAGTTTTGTTACTGTTATTGTTTGTTGGTCATTTATTATTGTTATCTCAATCATCTTTCAAAACGGCAACAGTATTGGCTGAACAATTTATTATTTCAATGCTTCAAAATGACACCATAACACCATCTTCAAATGCCTTCAAGAATCTGGCTTCTTTATTACATTTCCCACTGTGGATTCATTGTTTACCGTATCTAATAATTTATAGATCAAAAATTTGTTTCGGGAAATGCTGGCAATTTGCTTGAGCTTTGTACATATGGAAATGTAAAACGAAGTTGTGATTATATTAGAGACAACTCATTTAGGTTTTTGAAAAACTTTAAGTACTTCTGAATTTGATTCTCCCCGTCCGTTTTTGAACAACTTTAAGGCACTAACATGTTTTCTCGGATGTAGAAGATGATTATATCGTTAATCATCTCTACTAATTATGGGGATGCGATACCTAGCCATGAAACCACACCCGTTTAATGTGTTATTACATGTGTCAAGTGCGAGACAATGATAGGTGCTTGCCGACAATGAACACATTAGAATGAATGATGTGCCCTAATGTTAGGTGCTTGTGTTCTGACATGTACTACACAGTACATATTCAGAACACCTCAGAACAAATAAAGGTAGCGTGCAATGATACTGAGAGAAACCATTAAATAAACTCGAAATGTCACTTAGATGCAAAACTAGAAACTTCTGTGCTGTGAAGGAGATTGTTGTATGATTATCCTAGTTTGTAGACTTAAAGTATCAGTTTTCTTATCGTGTACTGCAACCCCTGTGCACTTCTTATATTCTCAGCACTGGATTAGAGAAATAATACCGGAGGTATGCAAAAATAAATCTTGGGTTTCGTTTAATCAAGAATCAACTTTTGAAATAGGAGCTAACCCTTCCATGTCATATAGGCTACATTCAGATTGCTGGTCTGTTAGTTGAAATTTCAAAAATTATCAAAACTATCCAAATCAGGAATTGTAATGAAATAAATACTTTGTATGTCTCTTACACTTGAAGGCTTTTTGGACTGAATGCAATCATTATTATCTCCCCAGAATTATGAGATTCTGCTGGTATAGTACTGGGTAAGAATGAACATGTTTAATTTTAATATGCATCTCACTATGTATAATGTGTGTGTAAAGCTATGCAACTTTTGTAGCAGTTTCGATGGGAAATCCTAACTATCAAATTTACAGTTTTTGAGCCATTTCAGGATTCCCATACAAACACGTTAGCACCCAAACTTATATTCATATGCTTGAATGTGGCTGGTATGCTTTTGGGTCTTTGGAAGGTATGTTATATATTTGTGTCTGTTGTTTCACAGTATAGAACCTATGGGTGTCCTTATGCCATTTCTTCTTCGCAGCTTAATAGTCTCGGTCTCCTTCCAACGCATGCTTCTGATTGGGTTTCTTCTTTACCTCCACCACCTGTGAGTCTCGTCCCTTCTCTCTGTAATACTTTCAGAATGTTTTGTTGTACATCTTATATGCATCAAATCTATTCATTACTGCTTTTGCCTCATGACCAGATGGTTGAGTTTTCTGGAGGTGGAATTTCGTTTATTTGATCAGGCCAACATGTATAATGCCTGGATATTTTCGTTTTAGCTTCAAGGGAGGGTTAGATATGGGATGGTGAAATATTTTTCAAATTATTTTCTGTTATAAGTTATTAGAACTGTCACCAGCTTTAAGAGGATTGTGTCACATTTAATCTGATTGTATGGGGAAAACGTTTATTAATCAGAAGCTATTTGTAATTTTGATTTGGTTTAACTTCATATTGAAGGTTCATTTTCTGATAAAGAGTTTCTAATATCGGCAACGTCTGATCTCATGAGCAAATTGGTGGTCTATTTCATGCTAGGAGCAAAATTCTTAATCTGGTTGTCTTGTGTAAACATTTATTAATCAGAAGCAATATGTAATTTTGATTTTGTGTACCTTTTTCATTTTGAAGCCTCGTTTTCTGCATAAAGAATTTTTAATTTCTGCAATATCTATTTTGATGCGCGAATTGATCATCTATTTCGTGCAGCCAAGTGTAAAATTCAATCATAACTAGCTACAGCCTTAGCAAATGGCTGTAGCACCAAGTCAGGGTGAAAGGAAATTGAACAAGGTGACTAAAGAAGGAAATATTTGCATTTGCGTTTTATGCTCATATGTTTTTGTTTCCTATATTGGTTTTTCTTTGAAGCGTTGGTGTTAATTCAGCTTGTACATTAGAGTAGAGACTTATGTTCCATGTATGCTTGAGATTCTCTCATTGTATATTGTGGATGTGTTATCTTGTTCAATTGCTGGTTTTTAGAGCCTTTTGGTAACTCTCCCCCTTGACCCCAAATATTAATATTCTCATATTGTTTCTATATTCTAGATCTTAGTTTTTGAGGATCACGTTATAGGCTTGTATAGTAATGCTAGAGAAGTCGACAGATAGATCTTTTTGATGATGAACATTAAATAGACCTTGTCCTATGTGATGATCAGGTTATAGGCTTGTATAATAATACTAGAGAAGTCGATAGATAGATCCTTTTGATGATGTATATTAAATAGACCTTGTCCTATGTATTTCACAAGGGTTGGCAATAATTGGACAGTTGATGAAAGTTGTGAATGCTATCATTTTGAGAGAATATTTACAATAGTCACGTAAACATAGAATCAGTTTTGGAAATGTTGTGAATAAAATGTGAACATATTTCTGGTTAACCTCTTTGCAGCCATTTTGTTTTAGACTTGTGCTTGACGGTTTTATGTATTGATGACAAATTTTCATGGATATGAGACACTCCTCAAGCCTTTCTAGTGGCATTAGAGTAAGCAGCAAGGACGTAGTGTAATAGGAGTAGAGAATAACACTCGGAAACTAGAAAAAGAAAGATCTTGTGCTCAAATATCTGTGAAAAAGCTTTAGGACAACTCATCTCTATTAACAAGAGATAATAAAAGGTCACTTGATTGACTATCACAAGGTCATCTTCACATTTTATACTCCCAGTTGTTGAATTGTTGACAAGGTGAGAAGAACATATTGACAATATATAATAAGAGAATCTCAAGCATACAAGGAACATAAGCACACAATATACTTTGTCAAGAAGACCGAGGAGAAATGTGACGTGCTCCATTAAACGAAATTGACATGTTATTAACCATTTATAGATATGCTTTAGTTCGTGTCTATTGTTGAACATGAAAGAATTGGCCATATCCTAAATACGATGCAATCCTTAGTTCTCAAAAAGACAATGACCCCAACTCTCATCCCCTCATTGATCAAAAATCTAATTTCAAATGAAATAGAGTGAAATGTTAGAAATATAGAAAGGCCTCAAGATTCTGAGTGCATGTGCTTGTATTGGGAAAGTTATACTTCTACGAATATCATTTAGTGAGGAGTCTGAATCTTCATATACCCTATTGATTGGCGATTTGGGTGAGAGTGGTTGTCTCAAGCTATTAACCTTACTTACTTAGACTAAACGAACTCTCACTCACCCCACTCGAGACTTATCCTCACCAATGAGTTCACTCATGCCATTTAAAGTCTCAAATGGTAGATAATGTAGACATTCAAACATAAACTAACCACACTACAATTAGCGACCATCGTCAACACACATACACGAGAAAGGAAAATTAGGGTTTGGCTCAAAGAGCACTTTACACTAATCCCTCCTTATTAAGAAAGAGAGAGGTCTAGTTTAAGTCTTAGGAAAATAGTCCATTTGTGTTCGAGAAGAAGAACTAAAAAGGCACAATAATGACTTTTATGTTTAAAAAGAAAATAGATTGTTGCCTTTAGCATTGGGGTGGCCATTCAGCTTAAAACTCTAGAAGTAACTCTATGATGCTCCCTTTCTCTTGGTCTTGCACTTGGTTTGCTGTAGCGATATCAATATTTTCACAAGTCTTTGAGGACATGATGTGGTGGGATCAAGAGAGGGGGGGACAAACTAGCATTTTGGTAGCCAAGTGGATTCCAAGATGACATGGATGGATCAATGTGCAACTGGTGGTTAAGAGGGAGGATGCATGTAGGGGCTGTTGAGTGGTACAAAAGTATGGCATTTACCATACTCGAAACATACACTAATGCGAATGCGTGTATGGTATGTATGGTTCATACTATAGTCTATGCATGTGAATAGTATGTATGTTCTGTGGTTTTTATCTTGCATCACTAAAAACAAACTCTACAACACATCTTCACTAAAAAAAATAGGATTTACATGGTGGAAAAGTTAACTCGTAATGCATAATCTACAAGATGTACATGACTAGGCCATTTTGTTGGTTAAAGGCGGTGCAAGCACACCAAAATGGGGACCATAAATCATTCAAGTCTGTCATTGCCTTTCCTTTCGGCATATCTATCTAGGTTCTTCACACGTGCATGTGCACGCAGACGCAGACGCAGACGCAGACACAGACACAGAGACAGACACACAAAACAAAACAAAAAAAAAAACATGGCATGGAAGAAGAAGACGTTGATCGTTGAAGGAAGCATGTTTTAATATAATAAAAAAGGGTGTCTTTGTTAAACAGGATTTGTTTTGCTTGGATATGGATATGGATCCATTCAAAAGTTGGTGTATCAGAGTCAATTATTGGGAAAATACACACACACACACACACACATGAATGCGTGGAATTGATTAGTCAGCACGTCTCTTTCTATGTATGTATGTATAATGTATGTATGTATGTATGTATTCTTAATCCACCAATGCAATCCATATATATGTATATGTATGTATGCTCTTTTGTTGGGCTCGAACACGACGCACGTGCGTGCACACGGACAAAGACAAAGACAAGAACAGACAGACAGACGGACAGAGTTTATTCTGTCCGCCAGATCCGCATCTTTTAGGGTCTAAAGAAAGAGAGAGAGAGAGAGAGAGAGAAGGAGAGAAAGACACAACCCACCAGGAAGGAAGGAAGGAAGGAAGGGAAGGGAAGGAAAAAAGGGCCCCAGGCCCGCCCGGCCGCCCGGCCTGGCCCTGGAAGAACAAGAATAGGAATATTTATTAAAAGATATTAGGAGAGACAAAAATCGAGAATTTCTCGCTGTCCTTCCCTCTCTCTGGTCCCCCTCCCTCATTCAATCCTTCTTCTCGCTTCTATCGTCTCTGCATTCATCCCAGATTTCCATCTCATCTGACCAAATAATCTAGTTGGTATTCTGTTTTGTTTTTCTTCTCCTTCTGTGATTTCCATCTAGACTCATTGGTACGTAGAAAAATGGAGCAATTAAGAGTACATTCCCTAATAACTATCTTTCATGTCAACAGAGCGAGTCTTGTATAGTAGATTTGGGGGAGACGTTCTGTTTTTGCTGGATTGGGATCTGTCTTTCTACCTCAAATTCCTGGGAGAAAATGGAGGATGATTTTGCTTCTCCAGGTTGGAGATCTCTCTCTCTGATGCTATCTGTTAGCTTAGAGAAAAAGCTGCACTTGTTGATGTTGTGGAGGAAAAAAAGGGTGTTTTCTTTTGTACACATCCCCCCCCCCCCCCACCATTTCCGCTTTTGCACATGTGAGAATTTGGATCGATGAAGGAGAGAATTGATTCATGCGGAACCATCATTCTTGAACATGGCACAGAGATCATTATATGCATGCAAGTTCGGTAACTACAGGGATCGATAATGCTGGGGGTGTACGATCCTCACAAGGGTATGGGGAGGATGACCTAACATATCTCGGGCTCCGCTAACACACTTGGGTTTTTCATATCTCCAATTTCTCCAATGCTTAGTTGTTTCTGTTCAACTTCCATTCTGTAGGCTATCTGGACATGGGATCCATCCCCCCACTGTGGATAGACATTTACATAACTAAGGATGGCGTATGGACTCTGTGGGTACGATAAGCTGCCCTTTCAGAATCAAATGAAATGATTACAAGAGCTTTGATAGGATCACTCTTCAGGAAGTCATCATTGTTCCTTGTAATCGAGATGCCCAGTAGTCATCATTTTCTTAACACGTGGATATCAAAGCCATCAATAGAACGCAAAGTTCTAAGTTTACATTTATCTACTAAAGAATTACCAAGTTCTTTTTAGGATAGCCTAGTCAACAATAAACTTGGCTGATAGGTATCTGTAATTCTTCGAAGATGATCAGTATGTCATCTAGGTTCAAAGTGCTGAATTGATTATACACTTATGATGGGGTTCACATTGTCTTGAAACTTGGATCCTAATGTAAATCTGCTGCCAATATTATGATCTGATGCCATGAAATACAAGATGCCTCCCATAAGATTCGATCAATGTCACAAATATAATACTTTAAATGTAGAGACACATAGTTGATACATGACAGTAAGCATGATATGTTTTTTTTATTCTCGTTATATGGAGATGTGTTCAATGGTAGATTGGATGCTGACAATATGGTCAATAGCTTTAGTACGGGATTGCAGCCATATCGCATGCTTTGAGTTGTTTATTAGGATGTAGGTATCCATATTGTCTCGATGTTACATCCTTCCTACTTCGGGTTCTCAAGATCAATTACAGAAGCAGATTTTTTATATTGTAAAATATGATAACATGTGTATTTGGCTAACCTTTTTTTTATTATGTATTATGAAGATTTCTGATTTGTTTGCTATATATTTTTCATAAAAAAAGATGATGCATCTTAATGGGCTTCATCTATTGCAATATCTGTTTTGGCCTTATTTTAGTTATCCATTTATTTCTGTTGGCAGAATCAATGAGAAAATTGAAGGACCTTTTGCAGCAGCCAGAAAATTGCAAATGTGCAGATTGTAATGCACGTAACCCAAAATGGGCGTGAGTGCCATTTTTCTCTGTATATTTTATAATTGTTAATGATTCTTTACTTGCAAGTTATGAGTACATCTTTTTTAACATAAAAATTAGCTACAGTCTGTTAGTCCTTCAAAGTTTTGCTTCTTCATTTATAGGGAAACATATTATGGATTAATGTATCGTTAGCTGTAGAATATGCAGGAATCATATTGAAATGCCATATTTTATATTTAGAGATTGGTTTCTATTACCACAGTTGGGAACCAATAATTTATAACTCCAAAAGATCTGTTGGTTTTAGTCTGTTTGTTTTCCAAAGCACTTAATATTCAGCAATTTATGCTCAATACCTGCTCTGTATTAGGTGACCCTACATGCTAAACTATGACATGCCTTTAATTCACAACCTCTACAAAAGCTGTGGTAAACGCTGTGTTCTGGTAAATTCTACTTGAGGCTACTATGTATACATCGTCATCTAGACTTTGATGGAGAATTTTGTCTCCTTTTTCTCTTCAATGTCACTCATTTCTCTTGCTTGCTTCTCATGGCATCTCTCACAATGTGCCCTATATCCGAGTACATGCTAATGCTTAATACCAGTTTTAAATTGCTGGAAATTAATAATTCTGTTTTCTTGCTAGTTATGGTGTTTTACTGTTTTTATGTCGTCAATATTACAGGTCCACAAGTCTTGGAGTTTTTATCTGCATAAAGTGCTCAGGTGTACACCGTAGCCTTGGTGTTCACATATCAAAGGTGAATATTTTTTAGAGGATTTTCAAAACTCATTCCCATAACTCAAAGGTGAATATTTGTACAAAGAATGTGTATATCTTCTGTATTAGATATATGCATTTTGACATTGGTTTGATACACGATTCACAATTCCTTATTATCAGCTGTGAGGTATGTAGTGTTACTTGCAATGTTCTGAATGCCGTGAGTGGTCACACGTAGGGAGCACCTATATCCTTAGAAGTGTTTTTGGGAAGAATTATGAGACAAAATCAAGCAGAGAACATATGCAAAATATTATCTTTGTTTTGCATGAAGTACTTATATTAAATCTGAAACTAAACACTACTATTAAATGTTCTAATGTTTATTACCAATATCTACTGTTCAAGGAGAATCTAAGATAATTAAACACTACTACTATTAATGTTCTAATATTTAGTATGTTTATCTTTGTTTAACCATTAGTATTGACTTTTAAAGCATTCAGTGCACATCTTTATTATCTCAATGTATTACTTACATTGAGAAACAAAATATATACACATTGCTTGTTTTTATGACACAGGTATATTTGAATATTTGAATATTTACCCTTTACCAGGTTTTATCTGTGACCTTAGATGATTGGACAAATAGTCAAGTTGAAACAATGCTTGCAGTTGGTGACAACTCCTTGGCTAATGCAATTTATGAAGCATTTGTTCCGAATGATGTTATAAAGCCTACACCAAATTCATCTGCTGAAGAACGAGAGGATTATATAAGGTAATCATATTCAGGGTAGAATATCTTTCAAAGAATGGCATTTCTCCTATTTATGATTGTATGTATGTAAATGAGAGCATCAAAATAATATTTGGTCGAGGTAGGTGTTTCCTTTTAATATTGAAGGAAAGGGGGCTGGAATAAACTGTCATGAATGAAATCTAACTGGCATATTAAAAATTCCAAAAACTTCAGCATACTGATTCTCTTCGAGTATGGTATGTACACAATAAATCCTTCTGGTTCTTATGTTCCATCGGAGGGGCTGACTTATCAAGATAGAAGGGTGATTGTCTGCTTAATGTGTTATCGTTCTCTGAGAACAACGGCACTTATGTGACTGCTGCCAGCTTCTCAAACGTGGTAATGATTTTGAAATTAAATTTCGAATATGGCTTGCACAAACACTAGTGGCAGAGATCTAGGATCAAGATCTGGGTAAATTAAGTCATACACTCTAGTCATTGTAGCCAATTAGTAATATTTGTGTAGAGCAAAGAGACTTTCACACAATGTGCATCCTGGAGTGGTATGTATGTCTTCTACAAAGATTTAGCCCAAACACTAATGGCAGGGATCTGGGTAAAACTGATCATACTGCTCAGTGTAGCCCACTAGTTACTATCTTTGCACATATTCATCAATATCTGTATAGGCCATAGAGACAATCAAACGATGTGAATCTTGTGGAGCTTTGAATGTCTTCTAGACAGAAATATATATTAAGAGGACAAAATGGCATATAAGACCGAACAAGAGAACAAACCAAAATGAAAGATAAAATGGAACTGCTGCCCTCGCAAAAACTCAGTGAGTGAAACTCGTCCAATGCCGTTGAGTTCATGATTGGTGGATCGAACTGCCGGGATTATGGACAAGGAGAGTTTGGAAAAAAAAGGAGAGAGACAAGCACAAACAAGACATGGAGATAGTGTAGGATTAAAAAAGCAAACAATACATGATAAAATATGCTCTACTAAATTGGGAATGCAACCAAAGTTACAATATTCCACCATAAGGATGACACCTTATCTTTGCCAAACTTCGGCTCGAACCCTTGACTTCGATCTTGGGGGATGAGAAACCTTCCCAATAAGCTAGCTTGATCTCTTGATTATTGATAAATGGATTTTTCTTGATGCCTACATGCTTCAATCCCTTCCCCTTAAATAATTGATTGAATAAGTATGCATGTGATGTGTGAGTGCATGTTATGCATGCAATGCATGTGATGTGTGATCGTCACTTGGCACACACGTGTTGATGTGTGATGCACGACAAACATATTGCTCATCTGAGTCACCATGTATGCAATATTGCATAAGACATAACTACAATGAATAAGAATATAAACTTGTAGAAAAACTTATCGTAATGGTCCACTCCAGGTGGTTGATATTTGAGATTATGGGTTCGAGCCTCACACATGACATCTGCAATACTATTTGAATTTGTTTTCATATCGTGAAGCAATTGCTTCAGCACACTAGTGCTCGGTGATAATGGGCTTCATTTGTTGATTATGGGCCCATGGTTCCATTGACCGTGACCTACATGCATGACATAAGTGATGGTTAAATGTTGGTATGCTGAAATCAGCATACCAACAATGACTATCTCCTTGTTCTGCCAGCAGTTTGGATAACATAAATGCCAACCGTGAACAGTGCTTTGAGAGCTTCCAAAACTGCTGGATACAAGTCATTGAATGAAATAATGCTTCCACTATTGGGGCCACTTCCCAGCTCAGACCGGATTATATGATGGGACACCAATACTTGCTCTTTATCATGCAGGAAATCATCGAGACTTTAGGCCTCTCCATATGCCTCCATTTTGTGCCTTATGAAGAGTTTGTCCCTAAGTTTCCATCCATCCAAAAGAGTCGAGGTTACAAGTGTATTTAACAACAAAGTTATCTGCAGTTCTTGGAACTGTATATGTGCACATTATCTTTCAAATTCTCGAAGAGCTGTATATCCACAAGAAAGCAGAGCACATGCATCCTCCTACAGGGAGAACCAAAGCCCTATAAATGTTACTTCTAGGTATGTGTAGGGTTGTGTGTGCCAGATTTTCCTCTATCAATAAGAAATGTGGCCCTTATCTTTTTACACATGCTTTAGTGATGCAAATATGGATGACTTTAGGCGATCCATACAGAAAAAAATAACCTTATTGAACTAGAAAATATCCCACATAAACTGTGTTTATTATCACCTCCTTCACAATTTTGTGATTGCAAACATGGAAAACACCTTCACGTTAGAAGTTGGAATCAGCATATGAGACTAAATGTGATTGCAAATATGGATGACTTTAGGCGATCCATACAGAAAAAAGAATCATATTGAACTAGAAAATATTCCACATAAACTGTGTTCATTTTGACCTCCTCAACAATTTTTTGTTGAAAAATTAGGTCTCTTTATGTTTTGGCATGATTCAATGTACCAGTTCTTGACTGCTTGGTTTAAGCAAATCGTAGAGGCCACTCACCTTTTTACTCATAGTCGTTCTCAACTAAATCCAATTGTTGGGAGTTCTATGAAAGACTGCTACTCCTTAGATCACATTTGACTTTGATTTCTACATTGTCAATCCGGTCAATTCCCTACGCATATTTCACTCAGTCACAATGCCCACTCTTAATTGCAACGTTCATCAGTAAAATTTTTGAACATCAAGAGCCACTACTCAACTCGACACATGCTACATGAAAATGTTTCACCCTTGCTCCTATAGGTCATATTTGACCTCTGAGAACGATGATAAAATGCCTGTATCTATCTATCTTCAAGGCAAGAAAATTTATGAGTTCTTTAGTTTTAACCTCTTAAGTTCATGTTGGCTTACCTACAAACCCTTCCTCAAACAAAGAGCTTGCTTATTGTGCACACTTTCACGGTTTTGTTAGACTTAATTTGTCTGGATTTTGCAGGCGCAAATATGAATACCAGGATTTTGTCAAGCCCAATCTCCGCATAGGTTCAGTAGCCTCAAAGCGCACAAATCACTTGATAAGCAGCACATCCAGTTCGGGTCCTTCTCATGGGGTGTGCAATTTAGGCTTTTCTGGACCAACATTTGCAATTTCTTTTCTGAATATATTATATAATAGGATTTGTTGCATGATCACAATCATTTGATAATAATTTGTACATGCGTTTCGGTTAGTAAATGTCAACAAGAGAAACTTAAATGGGTACATTATTTTGAAGCTTTCTGTTGGCAGGTAGAATTGCAAGGAATTCTCAAAATTCATGTTCTCAGAGGCACTAATTTAGTCATTCGGGATATGAAGTCTAGTGATCCATATGTTGTTGTCACTGCTGGGGAACAGGTGAGGTTCTCTTAGTTATTGTTATGGTGGGAACGCCACATATATCAATCTTGAAGCAGAATTTTTACAAAATAAAACTTGCTTTTAGAAAGAGTAGAAAAGGTAGCAACGTAGTTAAACGCAATGAAGCTTTGAATTTATTTAGGAAATTGTGTCTATGATATGGGAAGTACCCATGAAATGGTTGAAGCTTGGTTTAATTATGTTTCATTGCTTGAGAGAGAGAAATCAGTCTGCATATCTATGGATAGATGTTTTCATGAGATCAAAACCATTTTATAATCAGCACAATAATAACTGCCTTCTTCCATTTTCTGTTACCCCTCTCTCCTATTAACCGCCTCCCATTTGCAGTTTACTACCTTTGCCTTTACACAGCTGAATGTCTGAATTGGGGGTCTGCTCCCTCCCACAGTCATTAAGCATTCATTCTCTCTTGCTTGCACGTTAAGGTATGCAGTAAGCATATCCATTTGTATATTTGTATTTAATCTCTCTAGCATTTCCTCTCTATATCTTGGGTGCATTATTCACCTCCTTGTGGAGACTTAAACATTTCTTTAGAAAATCCAACTCTCCTCCCTCTAATCCCTTCAAACTACCCAACCCGAATTGGAACCCTCCTACTAAATATCCACCATTAGAATCTATACTCCATAAACACAATATCTCTCTCTCCACAAACCTCCATGATAATATATTACCTAATATCAAAATACCACTACACCTCCAATTAGCAATAACTAGCCTTAAAAATAATAATAAAATAACCATCCTACCAGCGGACAAAAACATTGGAGTTTGTGTCCTCGATAAAAAAACATACTTAGATAAAGCCCTAGAACATTTATCCGACATCACTACATATAAAAAAGTTGATAGTCTCCCATTAGAAGAACTTTTAAGTCGACTACAAGACATAGTCAATTGTAATCGTAATATCTTATCTCTCATAGAAATAGAATTTATCCTACACAAACCTCCTAAAGGTTACTCAATACCTAATATGTACTTCTTGCCAAAAGTACATAAAAGTCCTGTTAGCTATAGACCGATTTGCTCATATAACGGTTCATTATTTGAACAAACGTCTAAATGGCTTCACCATCAACTCCTCCCCATACTTCTAGTTCAAAAACAGTATCTTAGGGACTCCCATTCCCTTGTCCAAACTTTAGAACAACTTATAACACCACCCAATAGCTTCATTTTTTCTTTTGATGTTGAATCCCTCTACCCTAGCATCCCACCTAAACTAGGACTCTCTGCCCTAAAAAACCTTATTGCCCCCCACTTTTCTAACCAAAAAACCAATTTGATTTACACCCTTAGTGCCCTCACCTTAGAATACCACTTCCTTAAATTTAACAACCAAATTTATCAACAGGTAAAAGGAACAGCCATGGGTAGTAATTTTTCCGTCGTGTATGCATGTCTCTTCCTCTCATATCTAGAAAATTCCAATCCATCACCCCACCTTTTCTATTTCACTAGGTATATTGATGATGCCTTTGGCGTCTGGACTGGTACTAAAATCCAACTTCTCGAATACCTAAACTTCTATAGTAACTCTACTCAAAACTCTATAAAACTAACCATACACACTTCTTACACGAAACTACCCTTTTTAGACCTTTGGATTAGATTAGATAATAATAGATTCACCTTTAATTGCTTTCAAAAAACACTTAACACATATCAATACATCCCTTATTCCTCCAATCACCCTCTACATGTGAAAAATAGTTTTGTTTCAAATGAACTTAAAAGATATATGGTTAGAGAAAGCACGGCCCTAGGTTATTTAAATATGCAAAAAAAATTCTTTACGAGACTTAGAGCCCGAGGTTATCCCACACATTTTATTCTAAATAACTTTCGAAAACACCCTTACTCCCTTAGACACACTCTCCTTTTCAAAGAAAAAACTAAAAAGACCACCCCACCCACTATCTTTAAACTTAGATATACTCGCCATACCCCCACACTAATTATTAAGAAAATACTAACTAACCTACACTATGATATCCAATTAGATCCCCAACTACAACATATCCCTAAACCCATTATTTGTTGGACTAAATCCAAAAACCTCCACTCCCTTCTAGTAAAAACTAAAAACATCCTAGAGCCACTATAAACATATTTTCTCACCCTTCATTTAATCTATCCCCCTTCCTTGTTCCTCTCTCCTTCCCCCTTACTTTTATTTTGTAGTCACACACATCTACTTTTTTCCCCCAATATTTCCCTTATATCTCACTAAAAACTATATTCTATCTCCCCCTCCCTTTTTTTCCCCCCCAATATTTCCCTTATATCTCACTAAAAACTATATTCCATCTCCCCCTCCCCCCTTTTTTTCCATTTCTCATCCCCTCTTCCTCTCACTACCTTTTTTTCCATTTCTCATCCCCTCTTCCTCTCACTACCTTTTTATACACTCTCTCTCTTCCCTCTTCCCTCAACCCCTCTCCCTAATACCTCTTATTAACTTCCTTTAACTTTCCCTTCTTTCTTTTATTTACATATAATTACACACCCTACCACTCATTCATTTCCCCTTATTCACCTCTTTCTACTCCCTCATCTGTCTTATCACCCTATCAATCTTCCATTCACCAGCCCATTTTGTTTCCCCCCCCATATCACCACCCCCTCTATCATCAAGATCTTCCAACTTAAAACCTCACAGCCCTCCATCTATTTACATTGTTATTGTACCCCACTCACTATGATTATACATTCTCCTCCCTTCCCCATCCTCAACATCCTATATAAACCACCTTTTGTATGTACATGACCTTTTGCACTGATGAGCTCTACCTAAAAGAGCGAAACTAGTTTGCTGCATAAGGTCTTTCCTTTTATTTTAATGGAATTTTCCTGAGTCTCTCTCTCTCTCTCTCTCTCTCTCTCTCTCTCTCTCTCTCTCTCTCTATGTGTGCTTAGAATCTTTTCTTATTACATTATCTATGTAAACCCTAGACCTAATCCCGAAACCCTAATCCCGAAACCCTAATCCTGAAACCCTAATCTCGAAACCCAAAACCCTAATCCCAAAACCCTAATCCCGAAGCCCTAAACCCTAATCCCAAAACCCTAAACCCTAATCCGGAAACCCTAAACCCTTTCCTATTACATTATCTACCATTAGTTTTATGAGAGTTAAGCTTCAGATAACCTCGCAAACCTTAAAGAAATATTTGCTACATGAAAACATGGCATTGTCCCATTGGCAAACACCTTCACCATATTTCCACAACCTCGAAACAAATCTCGGCACTTAAATGGTTTGAAAGTTCAAAATCAAGGCAGAACAGTGTCGGGATCCAAGAAACCGATGACAGAATGGAGTGACGCTAATGATGATCTGAATTATGAAGAGAAACACAGCAAGGAATGCAGAAGAAAGAAAGATATATTAACGTCTTTTAAGAGGCCAAAATGGCCTATAAGACCAAATAAGAGATTACAACTTTTGTGGATGAGCTTGTGTGGCTGTATTCTTCAACAACTTTTCTCGATGTCTCTTGAGCTCTAGCAAGAAAAGTCCTAGGCATCGTTGGTTCTCATATTCCATTACCTGCGTAGTGGGCCAAAGCCTTGTTTAAAGAGGCAATGGTATCTCCCTCTGATTTCATAAAAGACACTACAATGACAAACATAGTGTTCTTCAGATTCCACTCCTTGATGACACAATTGGCAAATTCTCTTTTCTAGAGGTAGTCGTGTATATCTGCCTACCTCAATCTGTAGCTGACGCGATGAAGTTCTTAGCTGCCCTATCACACTACGCAGCGCATAGGATAGATGTATGTCCATATAAGGTGGCCTGATGACGAATCCATCCTCCGATGTATGTAAGAAGTGCGTCTTATAGTTGGCCATCTTTGTACCAAGTGGTATTTTGGGGCAGAGAAAATTGTAGAAAATGCAGGGACTTAAGGAAAAATTAGTAGATTAGGAAAAATGACCTTATGGTTACAAAGATGTAGAATGGTTTATATAGCCAATATCTATAGGTAGCTAGAGATCCAATAGTTACTTAACTAGGTTCACACTATTCTAACTATGTTCACACCAAAGCTTTCATAGGATACACATTAAGTGTAACAAACCCCCCTGAAGTGAATGTCGTGAACTTGAATGTCATCACTATCAAGGTGTTGGAAGAATGCTCAATTCCTTGTGAAATATTCAAACTTTTCTCTTGATAGTGCCTTTGTAAAAATGTTTGCAACATTTTCATGAGTTGGTACATAGACTAAGTTGATCTCTTTAGCATAGAACTGCTCCCTCACATGATGATAGTGCACCTCAATGTGTTTTATTCGTGCATGAAAGACGGAATTTCTTGCAATAGCCAAGTCACTTTGACTATCTGTGAATATACGAGGAGGAGATGGTTGCTCAAGTGATAAATTGGACAATAATCTCATGAGCCAAATACACTTTACTGTAGGACTGAATGCTGCTCTATATTCAGCTTCACAACTTGATGTTGCCACTGTTGGCTGCTTCTTGCTGAGATAGGAAACACGGGAATTGCCGATCATGAAACAATTGCCACTATGTGAGACATGAGTGTCGTAGCAGCCATCCCAATCACTATCAGTGAATGCTTGAGGTAACGGAAAACTTGCTTGGCTACTTGCAATTGCTTTGGTCCAGGGGCAGTGCATAAACCTGCTTAATTGCAAAACTGCATATTGAATGTCAGCTTGCATGTTGCACAAAAATATCAAACATCCTACAGCTTGCTGGTATCACAGTACATCAGTTGGTTCTCCTTGTCTTGATATGAGAATTTGAAACTGGCTTCTACAAGAGTGGAGATTAGCTTACACTCTTCAAACCTGATTCATTGTAGGAGCTTCTCGATGTACTTTCGTTGACTCAAAAAACTTCCCCCATCAACAGTAATAAATTGAATGCTAAGGTAGTAATTGCTTTTGTGGGGCATCGATTTAAAACATAGTTTGCACACATTACAGCTTCCAACCAAAACTTGTGAGGTAGGTTCTTACCATTGAGCATGCATCTTGCCATCTCCATGAAAGATCTATTCTTTCTCTCAGCCAAATGATTTCGTTGTGGTGTGTATGGAGTGGTGCATTGATGGATAATAACTCAGTCCTTCAAGAAAGCATCGAACTCAATGGCGTTCTCATTGGGCCGCATACATCACTATGTACAAGGTGAAGCTTGTGTGTTGCCAAACCATTTGCGTCTTTTGGAAATGAAAACCTAGAATACAACCCTCACAAACATGATTAGATGGTACATTAATGGAAGGAAGATTGCATACCATATCATGCTTACTAAGCCGCGCAAGGCTGCTGAAATTTAAATGGCCGAACCGAGCATGCCATAGTTCAAAATTCCTTCGTGTTTGGGCATGCACCGCTAATGCGTATTGGTCATCAAATTTCTGATATACGTCAAGTTTGTAAAGCTTATTGAACAAACTACCAATTATGATAATGATATCACCATTTGTACGATCAATACTGTGCATTTTTCATAGAGAAAATGGACAGGATATCCATGCATAGCAATGGCATAAACTGAAAGAAGGTTTTTCTTTATGCTAGGGACATATGAAACATTGTTCAAGGTGAGTACATTCCCATTGATGGCTGTAATATGAACTTGGTCAAAACCTTTGATGATGTAAGAAGCATTATTGGCACAATTAATTGTGCCCACCTTATGACAAGCATCTTCAAGTGTGAGAAATAAATTTTTACAAGAACTTATGTGTTTAGAAGCACCACTGTCAAAATACCAAACATCCTTAGACTCACTTACCAATAAATATATGTTATCCTTTGAGGGATCATACATTGTGTATATGGAGAATGCCCACTCATGTTGAGCAATGTGTGCTTCTTCCTTCGTACTAGTAGAGGTGGTAATACTAAGACCGGCTTGTTTGTTCTTCTCTTCACTAGCTTTCCTCTTTTGATATTCACTAATGTCGTGGCCTGGTTTACAACAATAATTGCACCTTTTCTTCTTCTCATCATGGGAAGTCGTGGCATTATTGCCATTAGAAGAAAGGTTATTTTGTTTTCTTCCTTGTTGGCCTTTGAACTTGGAAGAGATAAAAAAGCTTGATTGCCACTATTAAGAGCATCCCGATTTGCTCAAGATTGAGATTCCTATAAGAGAAGGGTGTTTAGCTCATCAAAACTAAAGCTCTCTTTACCTCTTGTAATAAGACTTATTGTCGTGGCAAAGCAACAAGAACTTTAGAAACGAATTGCTTGTCTGAAATCACTTCATCAATGTTAAGTAGTTGTTCCTTGAGGTCTTCTTGCATCCTTGTCTCGTCAAGTTTCCGCTTGAGCATAGCAACTCTTGCTTCATTCCTTTGATCATATAGGTTCTTTAACACATCCCAAGCACTTTTAGAGGTGATGCAAGATCAGATATGTGGAACAATGTGACGTTTGACTGATAATGCAATGGGAGCATGGGCTTGACCATCCGTATCATCCCAATTAAGTTGTGAAGAAGTGGATTGTTGATGAGTGGAGCTTGAAGCATTATTTGCATTAGTTGTTCCTAAAGGGGAGGGAGAGTTTGGAGAACTTCTTGAAGTTGGACGTTCATTCGATAAGATGACAATGTCCCATAGCTGCTTTGCAACCAATACATGTCTCATCATTTATGCCCACATATGATAGTACCATCCAACTTACCTTCAACATTAAGCATGCCAAAAATATTAGTTTGCTCAGCCATTGCAAAAAAATTTACAGCAAGAAATATGGATGAGATATTGCAATACTTGGTGGTTATGTCCACCAAAATGTACTAAAGCAGTATAATATTGAAGAATAGTATAAGCAATGGGCTGAAAAAAATAGACAAGAGTTACTGTGTAGTGTTGAAAACTTGTTTTGCTGTGGTAAAAACTGCTGCAGTTGCTGTGCAGTTAGGGTTTGAGACTGTTGCAAAACTTGTTTCGACTGTATCTCCAGAACCAAAAATCCGATTTGGGCATTCAGCTAGTTAAAAGAATCAGCTCAAAATGTAAATTTTGAAAAATGTGAAAATAGAGAAATTCACCTCTGCTGTGTTTTCTATTATTTGAACTTTTCATTGCTGTTGATGGAGAGGTTCGATGTTTTCTTAGAAGGTAAGAGATAAAGAGGATGATCTTTGTATGTATATTAGGAAGAATAGGATAGAGAAAGTAACCTAAACCTGACCTGATACCATTTGTATAAAATGCAGAGATCTTAGACTAATACTGACACAGCTAGTTCACTTAGAAAACTTTAAGGAAAAATCAGTAGATTAGGAAAAACGAGCTTATGATTACTACAGGTAGCTGGAGATCGATTGGTTACTTAACTAGGTTCACAGTATTTTAACTATGTTCACACCAAATTGGATTTTTGGTTTTGGTATTAGGAAGAATAGGATAGAGAA
Source organism: Azolla caroliniana (assembly GCF_043228905.1). Taxonomy (NCBI): domain Eukaryota; kingdom Viridiplantae; phylum Streptophyta; class Polypodiopsida; order Salviniales; family Salviniaceae; genus Azolla; species Azolla caroliniana. Next base: position 181,814 of record NW_028230442.1, read on the forward strand.
AGTAACCTAAACCTGACCTATAGGATAGAGAAAGTAACCTAAACCTGACCTGATACCATTTGTATAAAATGTAGAGATCTTAGACTAATGCTGACACAGCTACTTCACTTAGAAGACTTTAAGGAAAAATCAGTAGATTAGGAAAAACGAGCTTATGATTACTACAGGTAGCTGGAGATCGATTGGTTACTTAACTAGGTTCACAATATTTTAACTATGTTCACACCAAATCTTTCATAGGATACACATTAAGTGTAACAAAAATATAGGACAAATTGGTAGTGGCAGGCAGCAAGATAAACCTGGAATACATGGACCTAATGCTGCAAATCAAGCTTATGGAAAATTGTAAAATGGAACTCTTCTTTCTGAAGCAAATGCGTTTAGGTGAATGTGCAGCACCAGAAGTAATCTGCCTAGAGTCAGCTGCCTGCGTTCCCATACATAGACACCCTATTTCCACATTCATAGCCAATTTTCCTCAGGCTAGATTTTATAACATAAAAATCCACGATTATAGCTGGAAATGACAGTTTAAAGGTTTTCCTGGATCTTCAGAAAGGAAACGATATTCCTATGAATGATGAAACGGGGGAGCTGACTATACCATATCCATACAGTATGCTGGCATATAATCTTTTATTGTTGTGACATGGAAGACTCTTAGGATGGTGTGATTCTGAGGAATCTTTACACCTGTCAGTCAATTCAAATAAATTTGGCTTCCTTGATTTCTTATCAATATGTTTTTGTTACAATCTGCTAATTGTGTTTTCTCATCGTGGACTGCCAAATGATGTGAATGGAGGAATTGGCTAGTGTTGGATAAAAGTAATTTGCAGGAACTATGTGAAACTTATGATATATGAATTTCTGAGAATGGATTGGATGGGTAATTCGGATGTTAGTGGCTAGTTGCATCCTTTCCTGAATCGTGTATAGATGATTGTAATCGTGTATATCCAAACATATGACAATATGAGATTATTCATAGATGATTGTAATCGTGTATATCTCTAATAAACTGAATTCTTGTGATGCAGAAAGTAAAGACACGTGTAATTAATAGCAACCTGAATCCAATCTGGGATGAAGAGCTTACTCTTTTGATATCATGTCCTCCTCCACCTCTTAAAGTGGTATGAACTCACTCTTTTTATACATGTTCTTCTGGTAGAGTATCTGTATTAAAAAGTGTTTCATGTAGCAGTTAGTTTCTAAAGAATGTTAACTCTGGATGTCCTCATTGTCATGCAATAAGTTAGGCTTTGATTTCGGGTTCATAGTTTCATCCAGATTTTCAAAACTAGTAGAAGACATCACATTTTCACCTTCACGTTTTCTTAATACTATTAAAATATCAGACACTAGATTCTGATAAAGCCATCACCGATTACTGTCAGGTGAACGCTGGTATAGCACATGCTTATACCATGCACATCCTGCATCAATATTGTCGCACCCTTAAAAACTGTCCATGCCTATCCATGTACCATTGTCTTCAACAAAAGCCACACTAGTATTATCACCAAGAACATCATCAGCGAGGATCGCATGAATCCATACCAACTGCAATGTGCAATTTACAGTAGGAAATATTGTAGATTATTAAACGTTTAGTATAAGAAAGTATTTTCCAGTCCATTGACAGTCACTACAGGTTTTAAGGAAAACTCTGAAATATCCCCAAGTTTTTCTGTGTTTCCCTAAATGCCCTTGGTCAGATCCCCCTTGAGCAACTGTACGTGCTGTTTGAGCAATTAGAGTTAATTCATTCCCTTATTCTCTTTTTGGGGGTTGACCAGGGTCATTTGGGAAATAATGAGAACTATGGAAAATTTGGAGAAAAGAAATATTCAGGGGTATTTCAAAGTTTCATCCTAGTTTTTTTCTACCAAAGATCTCTTTATTTTGTAGGCTATGCATTTGAGAATGAGAATATATGATAGATGGACATGATCAGTTATATAAATAAAATGCATTGATAGTGGAATGCAATCATACATGAAATAAAAATTGTTGTAATAGGTATGAATCTTTTCAGATCTATGGTTTTCGTCGGTGTCATTTAAGATCATCTTAATAATGTTAATTAATATTTGAAATGGCAATAATGTTTGTTGCTGCTGTTGAATGCAGGAAGTATTTGACAAGGACTTGTTTTCTGCGGATGACACAATGGGGGAAGCTGAGATAGACCTGCAGCCTCTAGTCTCAGCTGCAAGGATACATGAAGGGATGAAAAATAGAGGACGTTTACAGATAGGGAAATGGCTTGCAACAAATGATAATGCACTTATAGCAGATAGTATTATCTGGCTGAAAGATGATGGAAAAGTGATGCAAGAACTCTGCTTACAGCTTCAAAATGTTGAAAGTGGCATCTTGCAATTAGAGCTTGAGTGGAGTCCACTAAATGAGTATGAAGAACAAGAGTCTTTCAACCTCAATATGCGCACAATCTCATCAGCTTCAAAACGGTCAGATCAGTCTTTCAAGAGCACCTCATCCAGAAAATCCAATTCCTTTTCTTCCAAAGAGGTCTGTAATTCAGGCCTTTCTGAGTCTAAGATGCGCATCACCAAGAGTTTGGATTCAAAAAGAATAATTTTTTTGGGAGGAAACAGTTATACAGTATTAAAGTCGAATGATTTGCATTGAAGCTATTGCACATTTATGAAAGATATATAATTACTTGCTGGCCCGTTGCGTGGTGAAATGTGTGAGAATCATGTTATGTTACATCTGCTACAAATGAATGAATCAATGGAGGATGCATTGACTTGATGTTTCTGTCTTGGCAGGAGGGCATGGTGGAATTTCAAGGGCTTCTCAAAGTTCTTGTTATTGAAGGCACCAATTTAGCTATTCGTGATATGAGGACTAGTGATCCATATGTTACCGCAACTATTGGGAACCAGGTGAGAGGCTTTCAAATTTATGTTAACTATGAATGTCAGGGAATAGTTTTTCGATTTTACGTTAGCTATGAATGACGACATTAGCGATGATTCATATGTATCTAATCCAGAGGTTAGATTGAAATTCCATTTAGCATAAGACTACATTAAAAAAAGAGAAGGGAAGCTAAAATGGCCTAAGGATAAAAGAATGTTTAGATTTTTTTGATATGAATTACACAACAGCAATGGATTTATTTTTCATATACTCCAACTAGATAAATAAAGCATATAACTGTCATGTTTTCTGCCTATACGCTTAAGACCTAATAATATATTTAGATGAGGATCATATAGTGATTCTAACTGGCCTGCGTTAATGTGGTGAGAATGATTATTTTTGTGCATGGCAATGCAGAATCAATATGAATATGATGGAATTTGCTGCCTATAAGCTTAAGACCTAATAATATATTTAGATGAGGATCACCGACTGTGATTCTGACTTGCCTGCGTTAATGTGTTGAGAATGATTATTTCTGTGCATGGAAATCCAGAATCAATATGAATATGATGGGATTTGCTGAGTTTCCTGAGTTGTTGCAATTATTGTATGTTGTAAACTGCCATCTGCATGTTTCTAATTATCGTAAATTCTGTGGTGCAGACAGTGAAGACCCGTGTGATTAATAATGACTTGAATCCAGTCTGGAATGAAGAGCTAATGCTTTCGGTGCCATTTTCTTCTCATCTTCTTAGATTGGTAAGACGTCTTTCTATATCTTGTGTACTACTGAAGTGCAATATTAAAATGTTTTTCGGGTCTCGTTTGAGTTTATCAATTGCGCTGGCATGTCACAGTTCTTGCAATGTGATCAAATGCCCTCGTTGCAGTAAGTGCGCATTATGATGTACACTGTATTAGGAGAATATAACTTTTAAAAACCAAGGTTACTATCTTATTTATTCACATGATATGATGATGCATCAATTTTGGGATAAGTGAAGTATTTAATGACCAACCCAAAGCCACATGTTTCTACTAATTAGACATTTAAATCTACAAAAACAAATTTCCATGCATCTGAAGTTGATTATTGAATCTTCCATATTTACACCAATATCATCAATAAAACTAACATTCAAAAGCTACTGTTATGCGGCAATAGGCTGCCAGAAATTGCATGCCTTGAAATCTTGAATCTCTAATCCTTTGGGAGGCATGGTGTGCAGCTTCTTCAAGATTAGTGCGTGGATAAAATAGGTTGGGAAAAGAAATAAAATAAAGTCAATCAGTAAGCCGAGAAATTTTCTAGTATTGACTAGATGATCAAGGTATACTCTTGGATATCAATGACATGAGGATTATTGTATAGTCATGCTATGCGTGAAACAATTATTAATAATTTATGCAACTTGATAATTGCATGTCTTGAATAATATATTGTTTTTGAATTGTCCTTCAGTTGTCTGCAAATAGAATAACCAGTGTTATAGTTCGGATGTCAATCCCATTCTGGAGTCTGTATGTTCATAATTCTCAAGGAACATGTTTTATAGATAATAATATATGGTTGGAGAGTTTTTCTTTTCCAGTGTCATGATGTTTGGGGTATGTTAAAACTACAGGAAGTATTTGACAAGGACATGATTTCAGCTGACGATTCGATGGGGGATGCTGAGGTAGATTTTGGGCCTCTAATTGCAGCTGCACATAAACATGAACGGAGAAGAAATCGAGGAGGTTTACAGATGGGAAAAGTGATTGCAAAAGATGATAATGCCCTTGTAGAAGACAGCATTATTTCACTTACAGAAGACGGGAAAGCTATACAAGAGCTTTTATTAAAACTCCAAAATGTGGAAAGCGGCATCTTGAAGCTACAGCTTGAATGGATTCCTCTAAATCAGTGACGTGTTAAATAGTATGTAGCTTGGATGTACAAGAGATTCATGCTTTTGTTTTTTGTATGATTGATTGTTTTCATTTATATATCAGTTTTTTTTTGTCAATGCTAATGCTTTCCAATAAGACTCTAGTCATAATTATTATATACGTCCAACAAATGGGCTGATCTACTCCCTAAAGAGATGTATATATATATATATATATATATATATCCTCGGAACCATCTCAAGTTTGTTGGATTCTTTTCTTTTCTTTTGATATTTGTAATAGTATAGAGACATGGTGGAGAGGACAAAACGTCAAGATTATGTATACAATGAACCAATTTGTTCAACATTAAACCATAAACTATGTAATATTTGGAATAATTTCTGTGCTCTCTAGGACCAAGTTGCGATATGACAACACTTAATATTGAGGCATATGTCAATGACATCCTTACTAGTTGGAATTTACATGTGGTGACTACCCAGCCACCTAAGTGGCTTCATTTGCATCACTGTCTTGTAACAATGTGGTTGCCTAGTTCCAAAAAATGGGTGCCCTCTAGCATGCCATGTATCATTGATATTTGCCTCCATGTGCTTGATATTGAGGCACATGTCGATGACATCCTTACTAGTTGGAATTTACATGTGGTGACTGCCCAGCCACCTAAGTGGCGTCATTTGCGTCACTATCTTGTAACAATGTGGTTGTCTAGTTCCAATAAATGGTGCCCTCTAGCATGCTATATATGATTGATATTCACCTCCATGTGCTTGATATTGAGGCACATGTCGATGAAATCCTTACTAGTTGGAATTTACATGTGGTGACTACCCAGCCACCTAAGTGGATTCATTTGCATCACTATCTTGTAACAATGTGGTTGCCTAGTTCCAATACATGGGTGCCTTCTAGCATGCTATGTATGATTGATATTCACCTCCATGTGCTTGATATTGAGGCACATGTCGATGACATCCTTACTAGTTGGAATTTACATGTGGTGACTACCCAACCACCTAAGTGGCTTTATTTGCATCGCTATCTTGTAACAATGTGGTTGCTTAGTTCCAATAAATGGGTGCCCTCTAGCATGCTATATATGATTGATATTCACCTCCATGTGCTTGATATTGAGGCACGTGTCGATGACATCCTTACTAGTTGGAATTGACATGTGGTGACTACCCATCCACCAAAGTGGCTTCATTTGCTTCGTTGTCTTGTAACAATGTGGTTGCCAAGTTCCAAAAAATGGGTGCCCTCTAGCATGCTATGTATGATTGATATTCACCTCCATGTGTTTGGTCTTTGTGTAAAAGATGGGGCATGTGAGAGATGTAGGAGACATCCCATCATTGTGTATGACCTCAACAAAGTGAGCAAACCACATGAGGTGCTTGCATTAGAGAATAGGCAATGTTTTGGTTTTCGCTTAACCAGTTTGGCCTCGTCTAAACCAAATCAGTTAAGCCTTACCCGGTTTAGGAATTGATTTGGTCCTAAATTGCGCGTTTTGGCTTGAACCTTGCCAAACCAAGCTCAAACTAGTTAAGGAAGCTGAAGCTTGACCAAATTGAACCGAATTGACAAATCATTTATAAATGGTTTAGCAACTCGGTTTAGGCTTGAATCGGGTTGTTGTCAACTCCTACTTGCATGAATTCATTGCCTTTGTGGATAAGACTCCAGACTTTTTTAGCATGAGAGTGAACTACGACATCCATTGAAATGTTAATAGTGCCTTTTCCTTTTTGCCATCTAGCATCGGGCAAACATACGACTCTTTATGTTGTGTTAGCATTTAGTAATGGAGACCATGAGGTCATGGGTTCAACCCCTACATTCCACGGTGGCATCTAAGAAATTAAGAGGATATCAAAGAGTAGTAATAAATAAGTGAGAAAATTGGATCGGGAACCAGGCCTAACTAGGGTAAAGTAATCCACAACCTAAGGTAAGCTAATTACAAAAGATTAAGCGAGGTGCGTTTTATAACGTCCACAACAAAAAGGATGTGTTTCCGAACATGGCCGCTTTCCCCCCTCCCAACTCATACAAACGGGATGGGCGCACGTGTGAAATCAAAATTTTGTGCGCGATGGCTGCGCTTTAGGGTTATGCACATTGAGTTAGGGCTTGTCAGGAGTAACGCAGAGTTAGGGCAATTTCCTGTTTTGATCGCCATCTCTTCGTTACGTCTGGAGGATCTCCTAAAGAATGGAGGAGAAACAGACTAAGAAGATCGGGAAGAGGAGAACAAATGCACAGAGGCTAGTGCGGGACACAACTACCAGAGTATGCTTTCTGATCATGCCTCTTTTTCCTTGAACGTGTCTTTGCTTGATTAAACGGAATTTCGTGTCTTTGAACAAATTTACGATCAAGTACTAATACCCCTGAGGTGAATTTTTATGGAGTTGTTAAGCTTTCTGCAATATACTTAATGTCTTTTACTAGCTGAAACGTTTTGGTATCTTAAAGATTTTGGATTGTGTAGTAAATATTTAGCTTTCTTTCAATGTTGATTCTCATAACGTGATTTTATGACACTATTAGATTTTCTTGGTATTTCTTGCTTTGTGAATTGACTAAGCAAAAAGTGCTTTGATTGTCTATCCTAGCCATTTTTATGCTTCTGCAGCCACTATTTCATTTCTTTGCCCTCTTTAGGGAGTGAAACTAGCCGAAAGAACTTCTGATTGAGTTTTCTGGCCAATCTTAAGCTGTTGCAACTACTACTTTTTCCCTTGTATGATGATCAAGATGAGAAATTTGGCATATCTTTCTTTGTTGAGATGAATAATGTGAATGACATTATCAGTATTTTGTACCCTAGAATGTTTCTTAGGAAAAGTTATAGTACCCCTGATAGAATTTTTGACATGTATTGCTTTGTCTTTGTTTAGCTGAAATTATCCTACGAGATTATTACACTCTCGATTGAGTTTTCTAGGTAACTTAAAATATTACATTAGCTATGTTTCACGAAAACTGGATATGATACCCGTGATTGAGAATGTTGTCTTTTTATTGACGTTGATCATTTTACTCATGATTCATGAAAATTTATTCCAATTCTGCTTCTGGGGTTTTCCAAGCAACATGAACCTTATGTATATTGTTTTTATAATTCTACCGTTGGGTTGTTCAGGACTCCCAGTGGAGGTTGACCATTATGATCCTCGAAAAGTTTTTTGGGTCAGTGTTTACCAATTTGGAAACACTGTTTTTTTCATAAACTTCAATATTTTGATAATGCATACTGGAACTTGTTAATGAAGTCTGAGCATAAACTTGTAAATGTAAGCTGAGAATATGTAATTACTGGAATTGAATGATCACCAATGCCTCTAATTATGACCAAGGAAATTATTTGTAGCGATCCAGGACATGTCACAGTAGGACTTTAAGAAATGAAAAACCACACTCTGTATAGTACACCATTGCTATATAGGATTTATAATCTAGTATAGATTATCCAAAACAATCAGTGAGAATTTGTAGTTCAGATTGACTAAGGAGAATAGGCTCATAGAAAAGCTGCAATGCACAGAAAAAGACGTTCATTGATGCCATATCATCTAAATTGGCTCTGCGATCCTATTGATTAAGGAAAAATACCTTGATAATAAGGAGATCAGACCAAAAACATGCCATTTGTTGAAGCATTATTCCAATCTGAAGAATAATAACCCCAAAACTTTAATAGATATTAGACGCATACAGTGAATGAAATCCTATAATATTGATTAGTCTGACCTATCTGCATTTCTTGTTTTGTACTGAGAACGTTGGCATTACTGTACATGCTCATTGGCATAATGAAATGAGCTGACTTATGAGTTGAAACTAAAGCTTTTGTTTCACATCGGTATATGTTAGAATTTTCTCAATGAAGCTGGAAGACATAATTTAGATTCATGATTGTGGCGTATTGTTTGTTGACGTTGCACAAACTTGCTTATGGATTAACTGATTTAACCATTTCTTATTTTATATTTATATTCCAACCTGCAGCATTTTGAACAGCTAACAAGGAAAGCACGAGCATTGGCTGGTGAAGCTGTATATTCCATACCTGTGAGCTTCAATATGTTAAGATGTGCACTGACTTGAACTATCTAATTCTTGAAAAAATGTTGCACACAGGAACCTTTAGATGTGTCTTTGCGGGCAATTTCAGAGAAATGTAATATTTGTCTATACTTTTTTATGTGTTCCATTGCATTATTTGTTAGTCTATAACAACTGACCTATTGAGTGACAACAGTGACTAACCTTCAACAACTGCATTCGAAACTTCAAGAAAGCCTTACCAGGTATTTCTGTTTATTTGGTTTCAATTTAGACATTAGTCTCTCTGTCATCTAACTAAGATGGTTAGAATGCTGGCTATATTTGATCTATGTGTATCTTAGTGGTTCAGAACAACTTATTGCTGCTCGATTACGACAGGAATTTGAGGATTCACAGGCAGAGTGTGCTTCTGGTCTGTTGCTTTTCAACATGTGTTTTGAATATGAGTTTACCATACATAATTACTTGTAGAAAATATTGGATCGAGCATTCCTAGAATTCTTGAAAATCAGGGAAAGACATTCTCTCATTGGTTTATAGTTAAGGAGGCAAAAGACTGGGTCAAACCCTCTTAAACAAAAAATTTCAAGGCATTCCAATTGGATACTAACAGATTTCCTAGACTGTAAAATATGAATCTATGACAACGTCCCTTCCATTTAGTAGCTTTCAGTTTGCTGATTGAATAATTATCTTGCAGACATTTTATTGAAATCTTTTGAATATAATTAGGGCAAAACCTGCAGGCATCAAATTCATTCTATGCAGATGTTGAAATTTTCCTTACTATATTGCAGTAGAGGAGCGGGAAGAAGAGGATTGCAGTGATGAGGTCATTTCTTATATACGTAGAGAAGTGAGTCACTTTCTTAACATTACTTTTTTCGGTTATTGATGAGCATCTACTAATATTCTACAATCTTTTAAGTTTCAGTTCCTGTTGCATAGAGAGGGTGAAATGAATGTTCTGGAGGACTCGACACGTAAACTGTTTTGCCTTGAAGGCAAGGTAGTCAAATCATTGCCACTTTGTTTTGAAGTTAATATTCAGTTTAATTGGCCTTGTGAATACGAAGTTCATTGACAGATTATCAGTGGTTTGAAAGAGGGCCGTATCGGTGTCCAGTATGACACATTTTATACAGGTGAAAATATGTTTTCTCATTGAATTGCCAACTAACATTCAAGCTATGTTCACAAACTGAGATTTATTAACATTAATATTTTAAATATGTTAGAATCTAGATGATACCTTATCTCATCATTTATAAATGATAATTGCATTTCTTTCATGCCTGATTCTGATCATGAGTGAAATATCTTTGTCCCTAAACAGAACGTGTTTTGTGTAGGAGAGCTGATTGAAAGCTACTATTTAGTTCTGGCTGCACGATCTTATGCAGAGACATTGTCTGTATCAGAACATACAATTCCATTTTTTTTGCCTCTACGGGAAGCTGAAAACCGATATCTATCGTCAAGCCCAGCAGTGAGTTGGTGACCTCTAGCATTCCAGAACCCTTTTTAATTGTGTGACTATTCAATAAATGTGTCTGCTGTTACACATGTGATGCAGATGTTTATTAATGTGATTGGTGACTTGCTTCAAGCATATGTATCACGAAGAGAACAGGTAATTCCAGTTTCAGTGTAAACTAAGTAACATAATAATAATTTGATACTGCATCGATGAAGTTCAGTTGGAACAAATGTTTTCCATTGTACAGATAAAAGCATTCAAATTATCAAGAACAGAGAATATCAAGCACATGGCGCATACAGTGCGCTGTGATGTTGTCGATTTTATGGTCGAAGAATTTGCATGGTATGATGATAAGTTTTCTCCCTCCTATTAACAGCCTAGTACCAGTATTAATCATGTAACTACATACAGCAAGGTGACAGTAAGCCTGAGTTATGAGGACTTGCGTTCTGAGCTGCCTACTCAAACAAAGGTGATTATCTGGCCTCTTGCTTCATCTGAGGAAAAGCACCAGTCTGCCTGTTTGGATGGAAACAAGCCCAAAGTTACCCCAATCAGTTTGTTATATGCAGAGAGAATTTTGAAAGAAGAACATTTGCCTAGAGGTAATAAAATGCATTTCATAAAAAGGTTATTGCATCATGCTATTTGGTAATGGTCTATGAATTGATATAATTATATTACCTACAATTAAGTATCTACTTTAGGAATGTCTGAGCTATCTCCTATGCTGTAGTATGTGACCTGGCATTAATCTCAAAATTTTAAAGCATATTGTGGAATCAGTGGAGGGTTTACGTATCTAGTACCTTGCCAATCTCCAACAATGTCATAGGGAAGGGGATCAATGCCCTACAATGTTTTTGAGCAAGATAATGATAACGATTTATTATTGTTACAAGAGTGAAAGGGTGCCAAAATTGCCTTCACTTAAACAACCAAACTTATGTGCCTAGAGGGTGGGGTTGTTTTAGGATTTAGGGTTTCACGTAGAAAATGTGCAAGTGAATAGCGACTCTTGATGTTCAGGAACTTTATTAGTGAATGTTGTAATCAAAAGTGCACATCGTGGTTGTAAGAGAACTTCATGTAAGGATTAGGTTGGGTCAAAAGTTGGATGTCAGCAATGGGAAATCGTTGTATCAAACTGTGATATTCATATCCATGAACTCGTTTAGGGAAAAATGTGCATAGTCAATTACTCTCATCACTAGTGCCCCAACATCTTGTCTCACATTGTAGTGAGTGTGAGCTAAGTCGCACAGAAGCAATGGTTCAGATGGCAGACAACGAGATGGGCTTTAACAGCTAAGGATGTGCAACATGGTTTTATAGTTAGGTTCAACATTTATAATGTGTGAAGCATGAGCCTCCACATCCTTCCAATTTCATTATACATTGGTGTTGCAAAAACGCTTCATTCACAAAGGAATCTATTTATGTATCATGAAGCAAATGTGGTGCATCCTATCTTATAAACAATATTTTCATATCTTGCAGCCAACCAGAATACAAAATTTTGCTTTATGTGTCTTTCTCATCTTGTTGCTTGCTTCCCATGCAATTCTAGGAAGTCTCTACAAGGTACTTTTTTATTCTTAAGAGTGTATTCTGCATTCTTTTCCATGGCCATGATCTCAATGGAAGTGATCTTGTCTCAAGAAGTAGGAGTGTATGGCGTTTGTTTCTTGACTTGGAGAAACTTTGTAAGAAAATGCTTTTGGACATTTTCAAACTAGAAGGATAACAAAGTGATCGATGGTGCTATGATGTTTCCAAATAGCCAACTTGTCCATAAACGCTCTTACCATTATTTCAGCCCATGCACTTACCTTTGATTCCATTATACATCCAAATAATTTTACCATTATTGAGCTGACCATGACTGTTCCATAATATTTTACATTTTTTACATATCCACCTTCATGTAAAGGTTTAATCTAATTCGTAGTCCAATCGAAAGGCATGCAATGCATGATTAAATATCACTTATCGATGCATGTGCTTCCTTTCTTGTTGAGTTGAACATTACAGCCTTTATGCATAAGAGAAGAAGGGATTAGTTACCCTTCCTTAGTAGTGATTTTTATTAAATGGCTAATTTAAATCTCATCATGGTTCAAGCCCTCCTTTTCAACACATGTTGTACCTTTGTCAACCATTTTAATGTGCCCCTCGAAGTACATGTTCATTTCTGGAAGATGTGTAGGATACAAGTTGTAAATCCTCAACCTCCACTATTTGGCTGTGCTGAACGATAGTAGACTGATTAATCTCAAAGTATTAATCTCAAAAAGAGCCGTGTGTGAAAAGTTCAAAAAGTTGTCAACAGAATGGAGACATGGATATTAGAGATTTGGTGTTCTCATTTAAAGTCAAAATCTTTATGTGAAGGGTCATAGTTTCAAGGCTGCCATTTGCTGCTTCATTCTTCTTGGCATGGTATGTCATGACATTCATCTCCCTCTTGTGGACCTCAAGGATGGAGCCATCTAGTTCTTCCACGAGAGTGTTAACCACTACTTTCTGAGCCCAAAACCCAACACTCTTGTTAAGAGTCAAATATTCGCATACAGCATTCTCCTGTTTTGAATGGATTACAGCATTCTCCTGTTTCTGCCCCATTACTTTGCCACAAATATACTTTAATTTCTATGGTTTATAGCATAAATTTCTTCTCGATGAGATTTTATGCCAGCCAGATTACTTTGTACTATCCTTATAATTGAAAGATTTTCTGTTAATTCAGCATACCAAGGACTTGTGGAGGGTATAACCACCATATTCTCAGGGCAAATGACCTCCACAGTTGATTCGGTGACACTCTCTGCTGCTCCTGAAGAACAGTAAACCTGTTTGTAGTAATATATATATATATAAGGCTAAAGCCACATTCAGTTTTCTGTTAATTCTGAAAGGCTACTTTCCAGGTGCTATTTCCAAGGTAATCCTTTGCTGTGATAGTCTTCTAAATTCATTTAAAAGCCTACTTCAAGAATATTTCGGTGCAACTTGAAAGAATTCTTGACTGATCTTAAACAAAGCTCATATTTGTTTTTATGCTTGAATCAAAGCACCTGGAACAAGTTTTCTTCTTGAACATCATGACTCTTCCCAGTGGTATAAATAGTGATCTCGTTTATGAACAAAATGATAAGGTTATCAAGCAAGATAACGAGGAGTATCAATCATACAGTGTATTGTCACCATTGAAAGATCTGATAAACTTTATTCACCAGAAGGCAAGGTGAAAGAACATTTATGAAACATGTATCCAATATTTAAGGGATCTATTTATATTTTAAATCACAAAGATTTGTTTTGAGCCTTTGTTTTAATTATGTTTTAAATTTGATTTCTCAACTGACAACTTGTTACCCTGCCTTTTGAGCTGTTTGTGCAAGTTGAAAGCAGCTCTACAACTTCAAATGTGTGACTCTCTGAATTCATATCTCATTTCTGTTATTCTGCCCATGTAGGGGGTAAATAGACACATTTTCTCTTCTTCTCATGGTCACATTGTCAATATTGCATTATCCATTTGTTTTGCTGTAATTGCATACTAGTGTATGGCTAATCAAAGTTTTGTTTTAACTTACACATGGATGGGCACCAGTTGAGAGGAAATTTAGTGTAGGTCTACCAAGTCTTTAATATTGTATATAAATTTGTCTAGTATACATTGTTGTGCTTGGTCTTATTCTCTGTGCCACATCCTTGTATGAACGTTTTCATAATATCACCACCTTTTTATAAAGACTGCACATGTTGACAAGTGTTACAAATAATGTAGCTGTTTATTCATAAGGTGATGTAGCCTCATTTTCACAATCTCACTGGTTTTTAACAAAGAATTGTGCACCTTTAGAGCTATTCATGAACTATAAAATGCTTATTTATTCTGTATTGGAAATAAATCAAGGGAAACAACCTGTTGGTCTCAAAGAAGACAATGAATGCAAGCTTATATTCATAAACCAACTATAGCTTGTCCTATGGCAGAAGGGAATTTTTTGCTACTTGTAGAAGACATTAGATGCAAATTAAAACTGCAACAGTTATGAATTTAAGTCATTTCCATGAAATGAGCAAGGAAACCACTCAAATCAGTCAATACAATGTCATCCTTTGAAGTATGCCACTATTGATGCAGCTTATAACGTGAAGTCTTTAAACCTTATTAGGGATAGTGTGCTTGTGAAATACATATATTTTATTGGCAAAGTTCACACAACTTACAACTCTAAAAGTGAACTTTCTGACTCTTTATTGTCAAATAGATGTTCCAGAAGTTCGTGTGTACTTTGAACTACATTGTCTGAATGTAATAGGCTTCATCAGTGTGTTTTTGAACACTGCACGAATATAATAGCCTCACATTCGTGATAAAGATTAGCTAGGAGTTTTACACACCAATTGTACTCACAGCTCTAAATGTAAACTTTCTGACTCTTTATTGTCAAATAGATGTTCCAGAAGTTTGTGTACTTTGAACTACATTGTATGAATGTAATAGGCCTCATCAATGTGATTTTGAACACTGCACGAATATAATAGCCTCACATATGTGATCAATATTAGCTAGGAGTTTTACACGCCAATTGTAAATTGTGAGCTGTACATATTGGTACTAGTTCACAAATACAACACATATACCGTAGATGTGAATGACATTATATATGCATGGCAATCATGCATTTGAAAATAAATTTATGATAAATTAATCAATGTAAGGCAACTTAGATTAACTGAAGTTCTGAATGCTAGTTATGAAAGCTATGAGAAAGTTATGACATCCTACTTGTGAAGGAGGAGGTTTAGGTGGTCGGAGAATGACCACCTTAATAATGATTTACTAGTATGCAACCTATCCCATTTGCACAATGGAATCCAAAACAAAACATTGATAGGATTCAAGTCATCAAGCCACAGAACAGAAAGCTAAAAAGATCTAAAAACTCTTTCAAATGTGACACATGGAAAATGACATGTACAGCATTTAGAACAGGAAATAACTTCACTCATAGCATTGTACACACATTAATCCTACAGCACCAATGTGTGCTTCGATACTAGGCAGTACATGTACTTTTCAGCATACTACTTCACAACCTAGACCTGTATTGATGAACCAGTTGCTGATAGCTTCTCCAGAAGTGCACTTTTTTTAAAATATTGCTGCTCTCCTCCAGCTTTTATCCCTAAACCTAGATCCATATTCGTTTGTTCTCTATTTTCTATGGAGGGTTTCGAAAGTGGCCAAGTAAATTAGGCCCAAGTTTCTTCTGTTGTATCTTCCTGTACCCTTTAAAAGCTTCGCAGGATAATTATAAGCCAAATTCAACAAACTAACGATGTCAGTCAAACACAATCATACTAGTAGTTTAAGCAGTCTACAAAGAAGTAATTAGCAATAAATTTGATGTAAAACCAGAAGGGTGTTTTGGGAAACAAATCAAAACAAACAATTTTATTAGTTAGGGATATAGTTCCAGCATATCAAAAGTGCTGCCCTCAGTTCTCTATAACAAAAACCTAATTTTCCTTGCTAGATTTCTCCTGCATAACCAAGATGCTGAGTTCTCAAGCTGCCATTAATTGGTGACGACCAAAACATTCATTCATTATGGGATGGATGGGATCCCTGCAGAATTTGAGAAACAGCAGTAATGATTACAAAGATTTACGTTAAAACATTTTAAAGGCATCCATTGATCTTTGGCCTGTCACATCATATTCACCCGTTGTTTTGGTTAAGACAGGTAGCGATACAGATCACAGCAATGATAATATTAGAAAGTCAA
This sequence comes from Azolla caroliniana, assembly GCF_043228905.1. Lineage (NCBI taxonomy): Eukaryota > Viridiplantae > Streptophyta > Polypodiopsida > Salviniales > Salviniaceae > Azolla > Azolla caroliniana. Next base: position 197,978 of record NW_028230442.1, read on the forward strand.
ATTACAACAAATTCAGGCGATTGAGGAAAAAGAAAAACTCAGGGATCCCGTTTAAGAGAAAAAAAAACTAGTTTCTCCATTGGGATCCCAACTTTGCATATCATGAAAGAGCCATGTCAAGAATTTGTGACTCAAGAATAGAAAGACAGATTTTAAATCTTTCACGACAGAAGTATAATTGGATGAAGAGGTTCGTTTATGGGATCCCAACTTTACTGCACCCATCATAGGAAGATTCCTCCTTTGCATTTGTCTTCCAAAGATTCTCATGCTGATGATGATCTTATAGTAACAAACAGAGGGGATAAAATGTATCGTGGGTATATGCTCCACCTTAAAAGAAACTTTAGAAAGACACTATCATGTTCAATCTAGGGTTTCTTTTTCTCAGACTAGAACTTAAATGCAAGGTGTACTAAACTATGCCATGACACAAAACCCATGAAGACAAAAGAAGAAGCGTTTGGAGGATAGAGGATAGGTGTTTCCACCAATATTTGGCATGATGGGTTCTCACATACTGGGTGGTCAGGCTTCACTCAACCAAAATTTTCACACATGTGGCCATTAAGGGCTTCATTCGAAATTTTCATGTCCCTAACTATAGAGTTATATCCCTCGCATCATAGGTTGCATTATAAACAAGGTATACAAAACCATGAAATAACAAGGTGGAAAAACAATATTATCATAAAGAGCTTAAACATATAAAAGATACTCGATGTTTATTTAGCAATAGAAAAGTTATACATATAAAAGAAACTTTAAATATGTATTCCTTCAGTTGCTTCCACTAACCTTGGGTAAAGTTGGTTCTTATCTTAAATACCCAAAGCATCATTATTAATGTCAAACCCTATGGTATTCTACTCCTCATATGTATTCTACACCTAGTTCTATGGCCAGGTCAAAGATTAACCACGTGATTACACGAAAATAAACACAACAAAAGACAACGAGAAGAATCAAGACAGGAGGAGAGGGAGGATCTTTACACTAATCTTAGCATTGTTGGGTAGCCTCCGACAATGAGTCTAAAAGTCATAATATCATGTCCATCCATCCTAATGCAGTTTTGCATCAGTACTTGCAACATAAACAATAAATAAAAAACCAAAACATTACACAGGACAAAAACAACGGAAAAAAACTCAAGAAAAAGGAAAAAAATCTTTTTGATCTGGGAAACTTGCAAAAATCTTTTTTTTAGAACAATTACAAAGAAAGCAAGCAGCAAGAAAAAACAAGAAGGGCGTTTTTTTTATTTTACTTTCAATTATATGGGAACCACCACCATAAGGCCTCCATTTTTTGATATTTCCTTAGGTACCCTAAGTTCCTAATATTTCTCCAAGCCCTCCTGCTCGGTCCCCTGTCCCTCTACTTCTCTAAATGTTTTCTGGGGTTCCTTTTTGACCGACTTACCTTGGTAGCAAGCAAGCGAGTGAGCGTTTGTTTTTCAGACGATGGGTCGATAGTCTTCTACAGATAGGCCAGGAACAGGCCACGGCGTACCCGGAGGTTGCTCCCAGCGCTCTCTGATGCGTCGTATGCGATGCTCCCTGTTTGGCCTTGAATTTCCAAACTTCCCTCTGAACCTCTTCCCTTTCTTTGTCTTTTTGTCACCACGTCCGCACAGAGTTGAGGTAGCAACAGAGCTGGCTGGAGGCAGAGGTGAGGGATGAGAAGAATAGGAACAGGGAGAAGAGAAAAATGGGCGGAGAAAGGTGCAGGCAGTAGGGGCAGAAGAAGGCCAGAAGGGTCGTAACAAAGCGAGACTACAGAGACGAGAAGAAGCCATCGCTCGGTCGGTCGACAGGAAACCTTTCCTGCTGCTGCTAACACCACGCAGGCCCTCTCTGTTCTGATCTCTGCTCTCTGCTCTCTGCTCTACTCTTTTTACGTTTACAACGTAAGAGTGAATATCTCGTCTTGTCTGTCGTCTGCTTCAGAGAGATGGAGAGAGAAAGAAAGAAAGAAGAGAGAATAATTAAGAAGAAATAATAACACACAACACCATGCCTTCTTCTTCTTCTTCTTCCTTCTTCCTTCTTATATCTGTATAGCAAACAAATTCTGGGAATGCCCCCCCCCCTGTTTTTTTAATTCCCCAATTTACCCCCCTAAATAAACCCTTTCTCTTCTCCTCTCTACATATTTCGAAAACAAGCAATTTTGCCAATAATTTGTTTTTGGCCCCTTACCACACACTCCATCAATAACACTTAAACCATGCATCCTCCTCTCCTCTATTGGTGGTGGTGGTCGGGGGGAGGTGATTGTGTTACATTTCATGCACATCTTGGATATAGGATCACATCACCCCTCCAAGGTATAATCACAAATCAATGTGACAACATGGAATGACCGGGGGATATGTTCCCTAATTCTAAATTGCATGACATGTTTTATTAGGGTAGAGCCTAAGGATCAAAAAAATATTGAGTCTACTTTTCCTACGAAGGGTTATCACATATGTATATTATGTATATATGGATAAGTCCTTGTGCTTATTTAGCCATTTCGTTGGATTTTCGCAATCTTTGTCAACCACCCGTTATGGTAAGAGATAATTGTGGTTGGGATACTCTATTAACAATAACTAGTGTGTGTGTAGTCTTGGGATGGAATACCGGTCGGGGCCATCCATTATTCGGCATCAGCCGGTATTCGGGTCGGAAGCGACAACGGTGTCGTGATGAAAACCGGCCATGGGAGGAATCGGGAGGCCAAGCACGTGAACCGGTGCCACACGGATCGACATTTAAATTGATTAACTTTATGCCTTATTTAAGAATAGGTCACGTGATAGGGGTTAGCAAATCTAGGTTTATCTCTGCCCGAATGGACAAAGAATAAAGGTGATGTAACTAGGATGTAATGGCCCACACCCAACGGCCTATAAAAGGGGGGGGAAGAGAGACTGAGAGGGTATCGCGTTTTGGGAGAAAGGGGAAAGTGTTGTCAGACTGGGGACCGAGCACTGTTTCTGTGTGATCTCTGCAGGTTTTTGGTCGGTTGCCTCTGCTCACGAGGAAAGCCCGGGTGCTTCCAATAGAGGCTCCACTGAGTAACTCGGTTGTGTGTGTGTGTGCGCGCGTGTGTTTGGTTGGTCACCGGCGTGCCGGTTGTAATATCAGAAAGATTGTAATCACTTGTTAGTCGTAATCGATTCCTCTTGGGAAGTGGTCTCCTTGTTTTATTGTGACATTCTCTGATCTGTTGTTGTCTCCGTAACCGAACGGGCGCGCTCCTCTGTCTAACTCGTGCGTAGTTGTGTTCTCGTTTGACCCAGTCAACACGGTGCTTGCCGGCAACCAGTACTTGTCGATCCCTCGCTTCCGTTCTCTTCCTTCTCTACTTTCACGCACTCCCCGGTTCAGGGCCCCCGTGGTTCCGCCTTAGTTTCCTATGCACACGCGTAACAACACGACATCTTTGGTGAACCCAACGTGAAACAAGGCGGCAGAGGAGTTGAAGATGAGGGGATTTGAACTCACCGAAGCCATGGCGGTAGCTGTCGACCGGTTGGTGAACGCTCGAGAAGGCACAAGCGCCCTCGATAGGGCCATCGAATCGATTGTCGGCACAATAGGCTAGTTCGAAGGAAAGAACGCTACGAGCTATTTGGAGGCCTACCGGGCCGAGATGATGATGAGGGATATCCCAGACCACAGACAACTGGTCAGATTCCCTCGGCAGGTGACACCGAGCATCCATGCAGAGGTGCTCGAAGCGCAGGCAGGCTGCCAGACCTAGGAGGAGTTCGAAGGGCGACTCCTCGAGAAGTACGGGTTCGATGACTCGCTTCGGCTGTCGAAGCGGGACTTCATGGAATGGGTTCAAACCCCCAGGAAAGGGAGGAACGCGTCGGCGCTCCTCCAGGAGTTCGAGATTTGACGGTTTTCCCGTCTCTAGGCGTTAGATAGGACTATGCTTCACATGAGCCGGGTCCTGTTATTCGTCAAGTCTGTCGATGTGCAGGATCGAGAGCAAGTGGGTCTCCTGCTGGAGACGGATGACGGGCTGACGGCCGACTGGGTTGTGGTAAAGAGAGTATGCAGCGCGAGTGGAGCGACGAGGGTTCGTCGACAACGAGACCAATCGCGGCAATGAAGTTTGAGGAGTCGTTGCTCCCGCGAAAGGAGGAGACCCGAAGTTGGCTTGATACGGGCTCGGCCCCAACCAACGTGGTCAAGGGCCCATCCGGAAGAGCGGCTCTCGAAGAGCTGACACAGATGGTGCGTGATCTTCAGATCGCACAAGCCCGGAGAGATAGCGGAGGACAATGGCGTGACCGGAGGCCTCCGACCGGACAACGGTGCATGTGGTGCGACGCGGTCGACCATAGCAAAAGAGACTGCGCAAAATTTACGGAAGTGCTCAGAAGTAATGTGGTTTACCTATGGAATAGGCGAGTACAAGCTAATGACACCCAGAGAGCCCTGGAGATGAATATCAGACATGGCGAAATGAAGTGGTTGATGGAGGAAGCTGCAGCGCGCCACATGGAGGCTGTCCACTATTCCACGTCGGCTCGGATCCGGGTCAGAGGCAACGGAGGCCAAAGGACGAAGGATTCTGGATTTTGGTCGTCGGTACTAGAAGGCCTCCCCAGAGTACGATTAAAGAGGGAGGAAGTGGACCGCACGGAGCAGCGGGTCCGGGAAGTCACAGGGTGGTCCGATCCGGTTGAGGAGAAGACCGGGTTTGTTGAAGTGGCATGCCAGAACTACTAAATTCTAGTAGAGGACAAGTGTGCGGGAAAGGCCGGAGGGACCGGACCCCCGAATCGGTATGAGACTCGGTTTGGACTGAGGAAGAACGATGTTGATAATGAAGCAGGCCGGGCTACCGGCTGAGCACGGAGATTGAGAGATCGAATGACTTGCAGAAGGTCCTCGAAAAGTGGATCCTCGACAACAAGGTGGAGTTGTCGTTGAGAGAAGTGCTCAGAATTGCGAAGAGGGAATTCCACGATTCCATCGTGGATTTGGTAAAGCATAAACGGCTCTCGACGGAACCGGAGAATCCCGTGGAAGTGCGGACAACGCACCTGGAGGAGGAAGCCTTGGAGGATGAGTTGGCAGAGAGCCACTACTCAAAGATACACTGGGCAAGAGCTACTACGGAGACCACGGTCCAGATCAGGAATGTCCAGGAGCCGGTGGTAGCATTGATAGACCATGATCCGAAATCAACCTAATGTCCATGGACTTCTACAGGAAGGGGAAATGGCCAATCAACACCAAGCACGGGTGGAAAATACGCGCGGCTACACACGTGTTGAGAATCAAGCTCAACATAGAGCAACGTGTGAATACACCTTTCAAGAATCTATGATTACTCAAAGGTCAAGAGTCACACCACCACTCTCTACACATTAAACTATGTGTCATAGATTCATATTCTATGACACATAACTAATGGTTCCACATTCTCCATGACCGTAAGACTTCACATTCCTCAAGGCTCTAGTGAGAGAGTGAACGTTGTAGTGAGTAAATGAAGAGAGAGGGTGACTCTATATAAAGCACCCTCCTCCTACTCCATATTAAGTCGGTTGTGACTCCTTGTAACGCTATTTTGTATCTCATATTCTACTTGTTAATATACATCTCCTTCTTCTTCTTGAGTACTTCATATTGTCTCTTATCTATCTTGTGTTCCTCTCCTCTCCTCTCTTCTCTCACACATACACACATAACTCACATCTTTTCCGCTTCACCAGAATCACCATTGATTCTTTACGTGGTATCAGAGCGATTTGGTAGCTCGATCTAGCCCACTCGCCTCATCGTGATCATGTGTTGTGCTCTACGCCGACGTTCAAGAAGAACCGGTTCATCGCTATCGTAGTGCGACTACATAGCTCGTGTTCGAGAGAGAAGAAAAAGGGAAGAAGGAATACGACGAGAGTTTTCGTGTCGACATACGCCACAACAAAACGGAGTGGCCGAACGCAAGAATCGTCACATCCTCGAAGTGGCACGGGCTATGCTTAATGAAAAGCACATGCCGAAATCGTATTGGGCGGAAGCAGCTAACACGGTTGTCTATCTCATGAATCGGTGTACGACATCGGGTGTGCACGAACTTACTCCGCACGAGAAGTTCTTCAGAAAGAAGCCGGCCCTATCTCATGTTCGGATATTCGGCTCCATTGCGTACGTGCACATCCCCGACGAGAAGCGTCAAAAGCTTGACCCGAAGTCGGAGAAATGTATCCTCGTAGGATACTCACTGGAGCAAAAGGGGTACAAGTGCTACAACCCCTCAACTCGAAAATCTCGAGTAAGTCAAGATGTCGTTTTTGATGATTCCGCATCTTGGTACGCACTAGAGACAACTTCGACTCCGATTCCGCTCGACCCGGAATCCATGGAACAAGAGATAGAGGATGAAGATCACCTTACGCGCATGTTCGAAAAAAGTCCGATCACGACCCAACTGAGCAGACCACAAGAGCCTTTGAGTGATCAAAGCACATCTTGACCAAGTCCGAAGTTGGACAAAGGGAAGGCCAAAATGCCGGAGTATGAAGACGCTCATTTCGATGGCAACGAATCGACTCACTCCCTCGATAGTGAGTTCGAAGGCCTTGACATCCGAACAAATGGAGTGAAGAAAGCCTTAGAATCCGCAAACGAGAAGCTACGTTGATCCACCCGTGAAAAGAACCCCGCAAGCCGCTTCGGCTACGATGAGTATATGGCATACCATTACACCTTTATGATGAAGGTCGCAACAGTATGGGAGCCAGAAACCTTTTCCGAAGCCGCGAAGGACCCACGATGGATCGAAGCAATGAATGAGGAGATGCGTGCACTACACAAGAACGACACATGGGATATCGTTCCCCACTCATCGCACAAGAAGGCGATAGGCTACAAATGGATCTACAAAGTGAAGTATAATGCCGATGGCTCCGTCAATCGCTACAAAGCTCAACTCGTAGCAAAAGGATACGTGCAAACACAAGGAGTCGACTACGAAGAGACCTTTGCCCCGGTGGCAAAGATGACGACTGTGCGGACCGTGATCGCACTTGCAGCGGCGAAAGGGTGGCACCTCCACCAAATGGACGTAAAGAATGCCTTTCTTCAAGGTGAATTGGAGGAGGAGGTGTACATGGTTCAACCACCCGACTTCGAATCCAACATCCATTTGAAAGTTGTATGTCAACTTAAGAAGCCTCTCTATGGCCTGAAACAAGCACCACGTGCTTGGCATTCGAAGATTATGCAATATCTTCATCAAATCGGCTTTCGAATGTCGAAATCTGACAACTCCCTCTATGTATGAAATGAGTCTAAAAGCCCAATTGCCATCATTCTATACGTGGATGATCTCGTTATTGGAGGTGAGCATTTAGTCAACATCAACAAGGTGAAGTCCCTCCTCTCCAACAAATTCGAGATGACGGACATGAAGGAGCTACACTACTTCCTAGGCATCGAGGTGATTCGGAATTCGGCCAGCATTATGATCTCTCAATGGCACTACATTCTCAACTTGTTATACAAGTTCGGGATGAAGGAGTGCAAATCGATCGCTACGCCTCTCAATAGAAACCTCAAACTAGATGCCAACTCCGGCACAAATCGCACTACTGCATTATTTGCCATATTCATGTTATATGCATGTTTTCTATTAATCTTTAATCGTAATCTGCTTGCCATATCCTCCGTTATGACACATGCTTGTGCACCACCATCTACATATGTTGGGGCCATCACTTGCCCTTGACACCAAACTTCTAGTACTGGCAACAAATCTTTTTCATGACTGTAACATATTCGAGGAATATCTTGAGTATCTACTCTACCTATAGTATTAGTTTCCCTTCTACCCTTCTTAGAAATACTCACCATTTTCCTCCACTCTCTACGTAGCTTAGGAACTAATTCTAAAGCTTGGGCAAAGGTCATATCCACTTTTCTTTCTTTCAAGTCATTTAACAAGGAATATGATTCTTGATTTAAACCTAGTGGATAATCCTTGATAGCTATCCTCCTCTTTGATTTTAGAGATTTCATTCCTTGCTTATCCCTATGCTTACTAGGTTCTCCCTCTTGTGATATTGGTCCATCTTTCACCTTATTATGCAACCTACTTCGCATTCTTGGTTCTCCCTCATGCTCTTCTACACGAGCTCTCTTTCCTACTAAAACATCATATGAATCCCCATCTAACATGACCTTCCCACATGTTGTATTTAATGCATCCTTTACATTATCATTCTTCTTAAACTCAATCAAATTAACACCATGAGAATTTACTTGATTTTGTGACCTTTGCTCTTCTACTCGTCTTGGAATCGGGGCAATACCTCCTCCTTCGCGCTTAGGATGTGGGCAATTTGGTGAAATATGTCCTCGTTCAAAACAATTATAACACTGCATATTGGGATTCGGCCTCCCAATATCTTTCTTTTGTTGAGAAACTTGCATAGACCTTGTAAGTTCAGCTTGGTTGATACAAAGCTTACTTACTTCATTAGCCATCTTTGCCACTTGTTGTGCAAGATCCATGGCCCCACTTGTAGAAGACTATCGCCATGAAGACACATCAAGACTTTTCTCATGTACCCTGTGAATGTATGATGTCGCACCTTCAATAGCTTCATCATCTTCTTTCATGTCCCTCCCAAGCTTTCTCATCCTCTTTCTCCATTTACTTATTGCCACTTCTTTTGCCCTTTCAAAGATTCAGGTTCCTTATCATCTACCTTCTCTTTAATATCCTCATACAAGGCCACGATAAATTGGTCACGCTTCATAAAATCGGGTGGAACTTGATCATTTCCTAATCTCTCCAATCTCCTATACAAATCTTCAAACCTCCTAATAAAATCCCTAATATCCTCCTCATACCCTTGCCTTACCCGTCTAATATCCTTCCAAATAGCTTCTAGAGTCTCAGTTTTTTGAAACTGGGTTAACAATGCTTGTTGCAAACGTGCCCAATCATTCTTTACCTCTATAGGCACTAACCTTACATACCAATCTAAAGCCAGACCATCCAACAAAAGGCTTACCATTATCGCTACATCAGCATCACTCTTCCCGACTTGTAGAGCCCAAATCTTCAACTGACGCACGAATTGCACGACATCACTATTCGTCCCGGTGAAAGGCTCACTAAAGAGATACGCCATTATTTTGAAACACCCAAGTGCCAAAATATGCAAAAAAAGCAATAATACCACCAATTCCAATATTAAAATACTTGGCCTTGATTATGACAGAACCGAAAGTCCTCGATAGTTGTCAAGATTGTTCCTCAATGGGGGCACCAAAACGTGTTGCGCACGAATTTGCCTCTCAAAACTCTAGCACAATACATCTAGAAACACACAAGGCACATCATCATAGGGCATCATAACAACATCTTTGAGTTTAAGAAAGACCACAAACACAAAAGGAGATGAATGGGTATGACAAAGACAATCAATGAAGAAATATGAAAGAGGAGGATCTATATCAAGAGTTGATAATATATATATATATATATATATAATTCTCACTACACCAAAGAGGGTGTACAATATTTTATGATAATCATTCATGTAAAACAAATAGGAGATTGGAATTGACAAAGATATGTATCATAATCTATGAAAGGAGGAAAGGATAATGAAAATAGAGTATTTATTAAGAAGACATATATAAAAACACACACTACATCAAGAGAGATATTCTATGGTTGTCGTATTCTCAAGGCTTTCACACTCATACTTATATACAATAGGGGCTTAATTGTTAGTTCTTGCATGTATCTTGCCATGTGTCGCACATGTAACACTTCAACCACTTTCCTTTGCATGTAACCGATAGATCTTCTATTTTGGGTATGAAGACGCTTGATTCTATCCACGACCCCTTCTAGACATTTGTAGCACATCGAGCAAGCTTTCCAAAGAATGTTTATTTATTAAAATCCAATATTCCCTTGACATATTACGACCAAAACATTGACTGCCTATTATAAAGGCACTCTTTGATTATGTCACATCAATTCATCTTGATTCTTCACATCTACCTTCGACTAAAGCATCCGCCATCATGCCTAAAGTGTCATAACTAGCTTGTGTCCATATTTTACTATCTTTAAACCACTTTGTTGAGCACAAGTATTTACACCACAACAACGTGCAACACGTTCATAAGTTTCCCTTTTTGCCCAACATGGCTAAGAGGAACTTCTCCGACATGTTCGATGGTATGCGAAGTGTTGTCTCCCATTTCGACCACTCTTGATTTTTCTGGTTTCTCCAAGTACGAGAAGCATTCCTCATGACTTGTCATATGATTTGACACTCCTGAATCAATAGACTACACCTCACTTGATTTCGAGGTATTCACGGCCATCGAATTGGCCTTGTGCTTCATTACGAAGGTTGGGCCTGATCCATTTACGGCTCGTTCAGAGCCTTCGGTGTAGTGCGATTTCTAACGCCTTCCTACGTCTCTTCCGCTCGATTCGGCTTTGTCCGAATTGGCTCTCTTCTTCCAGCACTCGCTCTCCCTGTGGCCTTTCTTACCACCGTACCAGCATTCCGTTACGGCCTTCTCTTGCCGGCTTCCGGCGCCACTATGACTCCCCCTACTTCCGGCGAGTTCGGAATTGCTTCCGGTATTTCGATTATGCCGCACGTTGTCGCATTGTTACGCGCGTGCATGGAGAACGAGGCGGGACCACCGTGACGGGAACTAAACGCTCCTTATGCGCAACGCTCGGCCACAACCGAGCTTAGAATCATACACAAAAAAACAGGAATGAATGCACGACACAGTGAAGAGAAGAGTACACAAGATGTTTACGTGGAAAACCCAAACTAGAGTAAAACCACGGCAGCCCACAGGCTGCAAACTATCACTATGTTACAGTGTACAACAGTAAAGCACCGAGGTAACAACCTCAAGCTTTCTATCTTCGCCATAGGCGGCGGTTGCAACAGAGGCAACAACCTCTTCCTCTCTCTCTCTCTCTCTCTCTCTCTCTCTCTGTACATAGTTACGCGCTCTGATCTTGCACAAACAAGAATAACAACAACACTCTACATCACAGCCAATAAGTTTGCCCTAAGTCATATTTATACTAATATGACTTTTCGGCTATTTACAAATATAGCCTCGATGGACTCTCAGAAACATATTTACGAATATGTCTCTTCATCTGGTGAGCACTCCTCACTGGGCCTGCATCATCTGGCACTTGCTGGGTACTAGCCATCCGGTTCTCACCGGGTCTTCTGTTTCCGGGTACTCCTCATCCGGTTCTCACCGGGTCTGCACCATCCGGCTCTCCGTAGTCGGGTTCTCCTCATCGGGTTCTCACCGGGTCTACACCATCCGGCTCTCCATAGCTAGGTACTCGTCATCTGGTTTCTCTCTTCCCATCCGGAGGGACCTGTCTCCCAACACACCGGGGCCTCGGACCGAGAAATAACCGAATGAAGGGAGGGGAAGGACTCTAACGATGTAATTCACACGCGCACAGACCCACAGAATCACAGGAATTGCAACTAGCTACAGAACGCGAGATGGAGACAAAACGAATGTTTATGTATATGTATATAAATCAAGGTGTTACAACCGGCAAGCCGGCGAGTGATGGGCTCCGACGCCTACGCACACACACACATAGACAGAACGCGAGATGGAGGCTCTGCCGGGAGCACTCGGGCGTCCCGCGGAACAAAGTCAGCCTCCCGAAACCTGCACAGAACAATTATGGAGACGACAGAGGAGAGGAGAAGCACTCAGTTCTAGTCTGGCAACACTTTGTCCTCCACAAAAACGTGATCCCTTTTTCAATACCTCCCCCTCTCTTTTATAGCCCAAGGAGAGAGGTCGTTACCACCCGTTACATCATGTTGAAAGGACTGGGATACGCCTCGATTCTCTCCCTACTGAATGCGTGCTACCTAGGATTTCACCTCAGCCGACTTGTACCTATCTACGTACTATACAACAAAACTTGTGCCCATATGTAAGGGCCGGTTTACACACGTTATACGCGGTTTCCGCCTAGGGACGGTTTTCTCCACAATAACATTTTGCTCTTTTTGGCCGTCTCCATTGCGCGCCGATCCGCCTTGTCCACCACGACCACAGGGCCTATCTTCCTCTGTGTACAACATCTTGTTGTCGGTGTGCGTACTTGTCGACACAGCCACATGATTTTCCTCTACGAGCAAATCGACTGAAACTATAAGAACAAAGGCGTAATCTCCCTTGTGCAGACCGTCGTCTGGAACGCTCCGAACTTTGACGCTAACCCACCAAGACACACCTGCACCATTTTGTCCTCCTCAACATTAACGTTGACGGAGGCAAGAGAGTCACAAATCTCCTTGATTCGGGTTGTGTAATCGGCACCAGATAGATCTTTTTATCATACATGGTTGAGCTGCTGCCTAAGCTACATCTTCCTAGCCGTTGTGCTAGCGGCGAAAATCCTCTTGAGATTCGCCCATGCGTCCTTTGACGTCTTAGCATCCCGAATATAGCTCAAGAGTTGGTTGCTCACACAGGACGCGAAGTAGTAAAGAACTATGCTTGTCGCTTGTTCCCAAGCCGAAAAGTCTCTGTGTGTCGATTCGGGTGTTGTATGATTAGCTCCTTCGACATAACTCCAATAGCCATGACCAAGAAAGTACTAGTGCATCTTGTACGACCAAGATGCGTAGTTGCTCCTGTCGAGCTTCTCAGCCGGTAGCGAGCTTCCCATTCTTTTGTCCATATTGTTGTCTTATCCATTCCGAAGAAATAACTTAACTCTGTCTTTATCGCAAGCTTTAATGTTGGTTGCAGAGGAGTCTCAACCCTCGCGCTCTGATACAATGTAAAAGAATATGTGTGCGGAAGCGTAAGCGTAAGAACACAGAGGACACGGTTCGGAAGTACGACAATTCGGTAAGTACAGAAATCACATAGAAGGAGAGGGAGAGACAAAGAAAGAGAGAGAGAGAGAGAGAGAGAGAGAGCAGAAAATACAAAACTATATTCAAAATCATTCTTTGTATGTTTTCTCTACATGTTTCGGGCTCAGTGAGCACCTTTTTATACAAGCCCCGACTATTGGGCTGACACAAGTACTGCCAGTACTTGACCACTCATAAATGAGCCTCCTACACTAACTCCCAAAACTATTCCTTACGAGGAATAACGTTCTAACGGCCTCTCGGTTTAAACACTGCCACGGCCATATTTTGCGTATGGTTTTACGCACCCAGTCTACGTACTGGGTTACGTACCCGTTTACGCACCCTATGTTGAGCTTGTCTTCAGCGAAGGTGGAAGCCATCTCCACAATAAGAGAAGAATGCAAGTCAGTTACGGAGGTCCGAAGATTCCTAGGCGCATGCGCGTTTTATCATATTTGGATTCCCCATTACACACACGTCGCAGAGCTGCTCTACGGGCTGTTGAAGAAGGGTCATAAGTTGCATGGAACGAGGAGCACGCAGAATCGGTTTGGATGCTAAACGATGCGTTGGCCATGACATTGGCTCTCTGAAAGGCGGTTTACGGAAAGGGTACCCCGATCAATGTGATGGTGGATATGAGTCCGACCGGAATTGGGTGGGTGGTCAATCAGGAAGACGAAGACGGCATAAGGTTCCCTATCCGATTCGGAGCAAAGATATTAAGTGAGCGGCATCGAGGATACGCCTAGGTTAAACGTGAGCTTTGGGGTATTGTTTTGGCAGTCAAGGCCGATAAGGATTATTTGATCGGGGTAGAACTGGTAATCAAGACGGATTGCCTACCGATTCTCGGGATGGTTTCTAGATGCACGACTCCGGATCTAGCTATGCTCAGGTGGATCGCGTATATTAAGTCCCTAAATCCAGAGATACGGCACATCTCCGGGAAAGATAACGTCATGGCCGATATGCTTTCAAGAGCGTGGTTTGACGACGAAGACGGCATGGTTTCAAAGAACAAAGAAGTCGCCTTGGACCTCTTCGAGTCGGCTCAAGTGGCGGCAAGAGAAGGGAGCACTCCAACACTTAATGAGTTCAACGAGAACGAGTACGACGGGGATTGGATCCGGATTGTAGGTTCTTGAGGATGTTGATGTCAGACGTGGCATGGACAAAGGACGAAGCGGTCAGGATCCGGAAGAAGGCCGGACACAACGGAACGTGGGGCACGTTTGAAAAGCTGAAGGAGAAATATTGGTGGCCAGGGATGTACCAGGACATGCATCGGTTCGTGACGACCTATGAGAGCTGCCAGATGCATTCCGTGATACAGCACAGAGACGGGTTGCACCCGACCTACCCGCCGACCGTCCATTTCAAATAGGTGGTGGATTTATTGACCATGTCGATGGGAGTGGGACAAATGCGGTACCTGGTGCTTGCGTGGGAGGACCTAATAAAGCGGGTGGAGGGTCGTGCACTGCATAACGAAACAACCGCAGTCATATGTTGGTCCCTAATCAAAGAGGTGGTTTGCCAATACAGATGTGTGGGGAAGATCGTGGTCGACCGGGGAGAACTGGATGCGCAGAAAGCCGAAGAGTTGTTCGGCCGGTTGGGGGTAAAACTCTCTCTCACTACGGCGTACAAGAAACCCATCCTCCCTTGACTACCACAACTTTCGTCTCTAGTAAGATCGGCACCATGCGTTCCGGCTCGAACTCCACTTGATAATAATTCCGACCAAGCATCTATACATCTGTGATATTATCAACATCTTGTTTCAATGCGGCTTGCAATAGTAAACGGAGATCAACATGTCGAGGACCAATGCCCAAAACATGTGCAATGACAATCCTCTTCTCTAGACATTGTATCTCTTGTACGATTTGTGTTCGATCATGTTTTGACAATAGGAGCTTTACTACATAGTTCGAAATAGGGGAGATGTTCGGGTTAGTTCCCTGAGAGCCCCGATTAGACAGATCGCAACGGCGCAACTACTGCTCCTTATTCACAGTTGTATCAAGGAAGATTCTTATGTTTAGGTGCTAGACAACCATAGATTACAACCTTATACCTTTGATTGCAGTTATCTATAGCACTTGTGAAGTGCACTAGTCAGAGTGGTTGCTAAAATTGGAAAGAAATGGATGCTTGATCCTTATCCTTCATTATTCATATGTGTGATATGTTGTGGTTGTATGCAAAAGACCCTGTTGCAAGATTAACATGGGATCGGGGGTTGGGTTCCATTCTTTCAATACTCGGTAAAACTTGGAAGATCATTACTACTCTCTCGGAATACAACGATACTAGCAACTCAGAAACATTGGACCACATGGGAGCTCTCAATTTTGCATTTGAAAACCTATTGGAGATGGATTTGGTCATTTAAGGGGCCAACTAAATTTATTCACTTCATATGGTTATTAGTGCATATGACATTACCAGTTGGTCATTCATTAAAAGGGAATGTAATACCCAATCTTCGGCAATGTGGCTTTTGCCATGAGGTTCACGAGACTGCCAAGCATGTCCTCTAGTCATGTCCCTTGGCTCAACAAGTATGGAATAAAGTCCTTTCATTATTCTTAACAATCAATGTTGGTTGCCTATTTTCACGGGGATCGGCGATGTGGGGAGTGTTACATTCCAGCTTGATGTTGTATGAGGCAGACGATGTTCAAGAGGCAATGATGGTACATAATAGAAGATTGATATTAGTTAGCCCCTTTCAACAACCTCGAAAGCATGTGTGATTTGTCCAGGTTTGGAAAATGGTGACTACAATAACGTTATGCGCATTATGGAAATGTTGATGCAACCAACTTTATGATGTGGCATATCAGTCTCTCAGATGTCTTGCTTGAGATATGGGAGAACGTGTTGGCAATAGTCCGTGGCCAGTATGACAATATACATGGATCCCTAGAGACTGTGAATAATAGAAGGAAGAAGCTTCTTCACTTATGGAAAAAGTTTCCCTTATTTACATAATCAACTCAAGGGCCTCAATGGCACTATCGACTTCCATGGACCTTTTCTTGAATATCAGTAAATCATGGCAGTGGTGCAGCAAATTCTAACACCTTCTACAAAGTCCTATCTTTGGTCTTAGGATTATTGTAAATCATTGTACAAACAAAATTGTAAGCTAATCGAAAAAGAAGGAGAATTCAATGAGTCTTGTCATCTATTACTATCATGTTGGATGCAAGCATTGATGTTAAGTGGACGTAGCTAAGAACATGAATTAAGATGGAGAAGGTGGTTGTGGCATATAGGAATGGAGACGATTTTGGCGGTAATCTCTAACATGGTTTATGCGAACAATGAAGCATATTTTTTAGTTTAGATAAGGATTAGTGATGATGTTGGCGGGGGTTGAAGCAAATTTTCATGAGGAGAGATAGACAGTACAGTCATGTTATTTTTCTAGGTACAAGATTTTGGTGATAATCGACGACAACGAAATGGTTGATGTGGACTTGAGGAAGTTTATTTTCTATTGTTTGATCAGGATGAGTAATGATGGTGTGGAGGTTGAAGCATATTATCATGAGGGGAGGGAAAGATTTTCTGGACTCATTTATTGTTGTCAGTACAGGATTTTAGTGGTATTCATCGAGATGGCGAAACTATTGATGTAAGACGATTTTCGCAGTAATCTTTGAGGTGGTTCGGTGGTTGATGCGAACAATGAAGCGTATTTTTTAGTTTAGATAAGGATGAGTGATGATGTTGGTGAGGGTTCAAGAAAATTTTCATGAGGAGAGGTAGAGAGTACACTCGTGTTGTTTTTGTAGGTACAAGATTTTGGTGATAATCGACGACGGCGAGATGGTTGATGTGGACTTGAGGAAGCTGATTTTCTGTTTTTTTATCAGGATGCGTAATGATGGTGTGGGGGTTGAAGCATATTATCATGAGGTGAGGGAAAAAAAAATTAGACTCATTTATTGTTGTCAGTACAGAATTTTGGTGGTAATCGGCGAATTGGCGAGACTATTGATGTAAGACGATTTTCACAGTAATCTCCGAGATGGTTGATGCGGACAATGAAGCATATTTTCTAATTTAGATAAGGATGAGTGATGTTTTTGGCGAGGGTTGAAGAAATTTTTCATGAGAAGAGGTAGAGAGTACACTCGTGTTGTTTTTGTAGGTACAAGATTTTGGTGATAATCGACGACGGCGAGATGATTGATGTGAACTTTAGGAAATTGATTTTCTGTTTTTTTATCAAGATGAGTAATGATGGTGTGGGGGTTGAAGCATATTATCATAAGGAGGTGAGGAAAAGTTTTTTTTACACTCATTTGTTGTTGTCAGTACAGGATTTTAGTGGTAATTCGTTGTCGTGAAGATCCGTCACTACGCGCGGATCGTGAGGCGGAACCACCAGAAGGACTCAAAGTTTGCACTAACTTTAGCGAGAAAGGAATTAAGATAGATTGAAAGAGAGAGAGATTGAGATAAGATAAAACACTTGACTTTAGATTGAGAGAGATTAAGATTGAACTCTTGACTTTAGATTTGAAGAACAAGATGGATACATCAATTGGATAACGAATTTCTTACTTTTAATTTCTTGATTAATACATCGCTCCCCTTGCTTGATTCCTCCACTCTTTTATAGATGCCCCCATGCATATGGTGCATGTGAGGGTGCAAGACATGCACGGAATGCATGAAATGCATGCAATGCATGCTTGCCATGTCATCATCTAAGCTCTCATGTATGAGAATTAGATGTAAAAGTATAAGAAAAAATGTATCCCTAAAGAAATGATTTGGCTTAATGGTAAGCCTATAGACTCTCAATTGGGAGGTGCAATGTTCAAGTCTTGCATAGATCCCTTTTTAAACCACAACATACTATTAGACTTTTGGTCTTGTAATTACACCAAATATTTTTAAGACACCATGCACCGCGATCAACCGATCCGTCCGATTTGCACCCGTTGTCGCGAAGAAAACCGGCCATAGGTGGAATCGGACAAAAAGGCGCATGAACCGGCTCTTACATGGATGGATGCATGAATTGATATTTTGATATTGATTCATAAATGGAACGGCTGATCTAAATGCTAGGTAGTACACATTCATTAGGGGATTGTGCGTATCTCTGTCAAAAGGGACAGGGAATAAAGCGATTTCATTAGGGGAAAAGGGCACCCCCTTTTGGGGAACTATTAAAGGAGAGGAGAGAAGGAGGAGAGAGATCGCGCGTTGGCGAGGACGAAGTGTTGCTGCAGAACCGAGCGTCGAGCTCTCTCTCCTCGAATCGTCGTTCTCTGCGGGTGTCGGGAGTTCGCGGCCTCTGCTTCGTGGACAGCCCGTGTGCTTCCAGCAAAGTCTCTCCCCTTCCCCTTTCCCCTTTTGTTTTCTTCGAGTCGTGTGGTTGTCGTCGGTGTGCGTGAGTAGGACCCCGTGTCGAGTCCGTTACCGAGTTGCCGGTTGTAAGCTATTGACTATAGTAATCAGATTCCTATTTTCCTTGCTCTTAATCTCTCTGTGTACTTGCATCTCTCTCTCTCTCTCTCTCTCTCTCTCTCTCTCTCTCTCTCTCTCTCTCTCTCTCTCTCTCTCTCTCTCTCTCTCTCCTTGGTCCGAGACCCCCGTGGTCCCGCCTCTTTCTACACGCACGCGCGTAACAACGCGACACATTTGGTGAACCCGACGTGAAACGGGCGGCAAAGGAGTCAAAAGTTGAGGGGATCGGAGCTAGCAGAGGCAATGGCGGTAGCCGTCGACCTGCTGGTAAGCGCTCATGAGGGGACGGGTACCCTCGACAGAGCCATCGAATCGATCGTCGGCACTATAGGCCGATTCGGAGGGAAAGACGCCACAAGTTATTTGGAGGCTTACCAGGCTGAAATGATCATGAGGGATATCCCGGTGGACAGGCGGTTGTCCGGATTCCTTCAAGTGGTGACGTCGAGCATCCACGCGGAGGTGCTCAAGGTGTTGGCCGAATGCCAGACTTGGGAGGAGTTCGAGCTGCGGCTCCTCGAGAAGTACGGGTTTGACGACTCGCTTCGGCTGTCGAGGCGGGACTTCATGGCATGGGTGGAAAGCCCCGGAAAAGGGAGGAACATGTCGGTGCTCCTCCAGGAGTTCGAAAAACGGTTCGCGCGGCTGTCGACGCTGGACCAGACAGTGCTCGAAACGAGTCGAGTACTACTGTTTGTCAAGTCGGTGGACACGCTCGACAGGGAAAAGGTGGGTCCCCTATTGGAAACGGACGAAGGGCTCACGGCAGACTGGGCTGTGGTAAAACGGGTCTGCAGCCATTTCGACAAATGGCACGATTGGAGAGACGAAAGCTCGTCGGGGTAAGGACCGGTCCCGGGGAGGAGGCTCGCGGAGCCGGTATCGGTGCCAGCCGGTAGGAAGGAAGAGACCCAAATCTAGCCAGAGTCGGGGCGTCATCGAAGGACGTAGTCAGAGGCCCATCCGGAGAAGCAGCTCTAGAGGAGCTGACACAGATGGTGTGCGACCTGCAGATCGCACATGCTCGGAGAGATAGCGACGAACAACCTCGCGACCAGAGGCCGCCGGTTGGGCAGCGGTGCATGTGGTGTGACGCGATCCATCACATTTGAAAGGATTGTGCGGATTTCGCCGACGCGCTCAGGACCAACGTGGTGTACCTCAAGAACGGGCGGGTGCACGCGAGCGAGACCCGGAGAGCCCTAGAACTAAATACGGGGTGCGGCGGAATGAAGAGGTTGATGGAAGAGGTCGTGACACGACACGTTGAAGCCGTTAACTACTCAGTGTCGGCGGGAATTCGGGTCGGGGGTGATGAGACCCAGAAGGCGAAGGACTCCGGATTCTGGCCGCTAGTGCTAGAAGGCCTCTCCAGAGTTCGGCTGAAGAAGTAAGAGGCGGACCGCACAGTGTCGTGTTATTACGCAAGTGCGTGTGGAAACGAGGCGGGACCGCGGGGGTCTCGAACCAAAGAGCAAGCGAGGGAGGAGAAAGAGAGAGAACCGGCTACGCAGGACCGGGGATACACAGGGACACGGCCCTTCAGCACGGAGAACGCGAACGAACACCGACACAGACAGATGCGAATGACTAAATATATATATCAAGAATGGCTAACACGACTACAACCCTCGATGGGGCACAGGTTGGTTACAACCGAACAGGCCGGCGAACAGATGCCGATGCCTGTTCGCTTCAACGCACAAAGGGGTTGCCGGTCGGAGGTGCTGCCGGAAGCACTCGGGCGTTCCTCGAAACAGCGCAAGCCTCCTCGGAACCCTGCACAGAAAAGCTATGGAGCTCAAGAAGGAAGGAAACAGAGGGCGAAGCGTCCAGAAACGGTCCGACAGCACTTCGTCCTCTCCACGCCAGATCCCCTTGCAATAGCTCTTTCCTGCTCCTTATATAGGCCGACGAGCAGGCCGTCACGTCAGCTTTATTCCCTGTCCCTTTTGGACAGGGATTCGCTTCGTCCTTCACGCATCCGCGTAGTTACGCCGCCGACTCGTACAGTTTGTTGGGATTTCGGTCCCTCCGGATGGGATGTCCGGAGATGAATGACGGCAAGCCCGGAGGCTGTTACCGAACCGTATGATGAAGAGTACCCGGCATGAAGCCGGATGAAGAGTACCCGGCTACGGATCCGGATGATGAAGACTCCGGTTACGGAGCCGGATGCTGAAGACCCCGGTTACGGAGCCGGATGACGTATGTACCCGGAGAGAGATCCGGATGCGGGGACATATCTGTGAATATGTTTGCCAAGGGCCCTTGAGGCTATATTTGTAAATAGCCCGAAAGTCATATGTGTATAAATATGACTTAGGGCAAACAGTTTTAGGTTGTTGCTCATTTTATGTTTTCAGCCGAGAGAGCGAAGTGTGAGCAGCCGAGAGAGAGAGAGAGAGAGAGAGAGAGAGGAAGAGGTCGACGTCTCTGTGTATTACCGCCGCCTGTGGCGAAGACAGTGAGCTCAGGGTCGTTGCCTTGAAGCTTCACCATTGTACATCCCTGTTCATAGTGATAGTTGGAGTTGTGCACTCCCGTGGTTTTTCCCGTTTAGGGTTTTCCACGTTATACCCTGTGTATTCGTCTCTCGTGTCTTTCTCTGTATTTCCTATTTTCTGCTGCATTGATCCGTGTTGGCTCGGTTGTGGCCGGGAGGCGAAAGATTTGATAGCGTCAAATCCCAACAATCTGGTATCAGAGCGACGGTAACACAGAAAATGGAAGGCGGCGGTAGTGGGCCTCCGGGCATGATGGTGCTGAACGCGCAGAACTACGCCGACTGGAAGATAAAGATGGAGGATCTGCTCATTGTTCGGGACCTGTATGAACCGATCGACAGGTCGGAAATACCCAAGGGGGTACTTGAGACGGAGTGGAGGCTTCTGAACCGGAAAGCCGTTGCAACCATTCGGCAATACGTCGACGTGAGCGTTCTACAACACGTGGCGAACGACACCAACGCATATGAGATGTGGAGGAAGCTGTCGGGCCTCTACGAGAGGAAGAATGCGTTGAACCGGACCTCCCTGATGAGAAAGATAGTGAACCTCAAGTACCGGGACGGCGAGAGTATGGTGGAACACGTAAGCACGTTCATGGGATTCGTGAACCAGCTTGCGGCGATCAAGTTCCCGTTGGAGGATGCAATGCAAGCCATCATCCTGATGTGTACTTTGCCGGACAGCTGGGAGAACTTGGTGGTGACTCTCAGCACCTCCTGCACGGAAGATAACTTGTCCCTACAAACGGTAAAGACAAGTATTCTGAACGAAGAAGCGCGTCGGAGAGATAAAGAACCGGGCTCCGACTCGAAGGCGCTGCTTACCGAATCGGAACGGGGAAGACATTGGAACCGGAGTCCGCAAAGACGGGAGAAGTCGGGGACCCGGTCGCAGTCAAGAGGAAGGCCCACATGCTTCCACTGTGGGAAGCCGGGGCACTTCCGAAAGAATTGCCGGCATTACCGAAAAGACAACGGAGCCGACGACACCGATTCGAAGATGTCACCGGAGAGAAACGGTGCATACCGGGGAGCCACGGACCGGAGAGGTCCGGATCGGCGAGGGCAGGACCGGAAAGGAACGACGGCACTCGCGGCAAGTGAAGAAGAGATAATGCTCATTACCGAAGAGAGGGAGCTGAACCTTGCCGGTGTAGAGATGACCTGGGTGGTCGATTCCGGAGCGTCGTTCCACCTGACCCCGGAGAAGAAATACTTCTCATCCTACACAGCCGGTGAGCATGGCTGTGTCCGGATGGGAAATGAAGGCACATGCCGGATTGCCGGCATAGGAGACGTGTGGCTGATGACATCAACCGGATGCAAGATGCTGCTGAAGGATGTGCGACACGTTCCGGAGGTCCGATTGAACCTGATCTCGGCCGGAAGGCTAGATGATGAAGGCTACACGGGTAGCATCCGGAACGGCGTAATGAAGTTCAGCAAGGGGAGCCTGATAGTGGCTCGGGCCCGGAAAGTCAACACACTGTACCTGATGAATGCCCGGTTATGTCCGGAAGAGCTGAATGTGGCAGCCGACACTGCCGGTGAGCTGTGGCACAAAAGACTGTGCCACATGAGTGAGAAGGGGATGAAGAGGCTTGCAGAAGACAACCTCATTCCAGTGAAGCATGTGCACCTGGAGAAGTGCACCGACTGCCTGGCCGGTAAGCAAAACCGGACCTCCTTCCACTCAAGGCCACCGACGAGACGTAGTGCACCATTGGAGCTGGTGCACACTGACGTGTGTCAGGTAGAAACGAAGTCACATGGCGGAGCCCAGTACTTCGTAACATTCATTGATGATCACAGCCGGAAGCTGTGGACGGCACCGTTGAAGACAAAGGACCAAGTGTTGTCCGTCTTCAAAGATCTCCACGCGAGAGTGGAAAGGGAATCCGGCAAGAAGCTGAAAGCGATACGAGCAGATAACGGAGGGGAATACCGGGGGCAGTTCCAGGAGTACTGTCGCTCGAAGGGAATCCGGCTCGAGTTTACAGTGCCGAAGACGCCGGAACTGAACGGGCTGGCCGAGAGGATGAACCGGACCATAATGGAGAGGGTCCGGAGTATGCTGGCGCATGCGAAATTATCCAAGGGATTTTGGGCTGAGGCAATGTCGACGGCGACGTATGTGATAAATAGATCACCCTCAGTACCTTTGGACGGAGACACGCCGCAGAAAGTGTGGACCGGTAAGGAAGTGTCCTACCGGCATCTGAAGGTGTTCGGGTGTCTCGCATACGTGCATGTGGCAAAGGACCGGAGAGGAAAGTTAGATCCAAAGACCCGGCCATGCATATTCCTCGGTTACGGCAACGACGAGTTCGGCTACCGAGTATGGGACCCGGTCGACAAGAAGATATTCAGGAGTCGAGATATCATCTTCATGGAGGACAAGACACTAGCCGACTGGGAGTCGGAGAAGAAGATGAAGAGCTCCAAGTCGACCGGTGAGGATAAACTCTACGAGGAGCAGTCCCGACCGGCAAGGGACCGGTTAGCACTCGAGGATCCGGCCGAAGACGGTGAAGAAACAGAACCGGCCGAGGAAGATGAAACTGATACCGGAACCGGCCCCGATCCCGAAATGGATTCGGATGAAGAGGAAACGGAGGAGCCGGTTACCGAAGCTCCGGAACGGAGATACCCTCTAAGAGAGAGAAGGGCCCCCCGGAGATTTCCGGAACCAGAGCACGTGCTGCTAACCGACGAAGGGGAGCCGGAGAGCTTTGAAGAAGCAAAGTATGACACCCAGAGCCGCAGGTGGTTGAGTGCCATGCAGGACGAGATGGATTCCCTGCATGAGAACCACACATATGAACTTGTGGAGTTGCCGAAAGGAAAGCGGGCACTTCGAAACAAGTGGGTGTTCAAGCTGAAACCGGGAGATGCCGGAAACCCCCCGAGATACAAAGCCAGGATCGTGGTGAAGGGGTTTCAGCAGAAGAAGGGCGTCGACTTCGACGAGATATTTGCCCCGGTAGTGAAGATGACCTCCATCCGGACGGTGCTGAGCATAGCGGCAAGCATGGACCTCGAGGTAGAACAGATGGACGTGAAGACGGCATTCCTTCACGGTGACCTCGAAGAAGAGATCTACATGCAGCAACCGGAAGGATTCGAGAAGAAAGGGAAGGAGCACCTGGTATGCCGGTTGAAGAAGAGCCTTTACGGACTGAAGCAGGCTCCCCGGCAATGGTACCGGAAGTTCGACTCCTTCATGACCGACGAAGGGTACCTCAAAACGCAGTCTGACCACTGCGTGTTTGTGAAGAAATTCGAAGGAGGAGACTTTCTAATACTCCTCCTCTACGTGGACGACATGTTGATCGTCGGACGGGACCATGTCAAGATACGGATGCTGAAGAAGGCTCTTCATCGAACCTTCTCAATGAAGGACTTGGGTCCGGCGAGACAAATACTAGGGATGCACATCATCCGGGACCGGAGCAAGAAGCAGTTGTGGCTGTCACAGGAGAAGTACGTGACAAAGGTGCTTAAACGGTTCAACATGTCGGAAGCAAGACCGGTCGGATCGACCCTCCCGGCAAACTGCAAGTTGTCCAACAAGCAAAGTCCCAAGACAAAGGCTGAAAAGGAGGATATGATGAAAGTGCCGTATGCCTCAGCCGTCGGGAGCTTGATGTATGCCATGGTGTGTACGAGACCGGACATAGGATATGCAGTCGGAGTGGTGAGCCGGTACATGAGCAATCCCGGCAAAGAGCATTGGAACGCGGTCAAGTGGATACTACGATACCTGAAGGGCACGGCAAACGTGTGCCTCCGATTCGGCTCCGGTAAGCCCGAACTCGACGGCTTTACCGATTCGGATATGTCGGCTGATGCAGATACCAGCCGGTCCACATCAGGGTATGTGATGACCTATGCAGGGGGAGCCATTTCGTGGCAGTCGAGGCTGCAGAAGACGGTTGCGTTGTCAACCACGGAGGCGGAGTACATGGCAGCTGTTGAAGCCGGCAAGGAAATAATATGGATGAAGGACTTCATTAGAGAGCTCGGTATCCGACAAGAGGAGTACCGACTCTACTGCGACAGTCAGAGTGCCATCCACCTTGCGAAGAACGCGGCCTATCACTCCCGGACGAAGCACATCCAGCGAAGATATCACTGGATCCGGGAAAGGATAGAAGACCAGGAGTTCGTGCTGACGAAGATCCACACGGACGAGAACGGCTCAGATATGCTGACCAAAGTGCTCACACCCGACAAGTTGGAGGCATGCCGAAAGAGGATTGGATTGGAGAGACATCCCATGCCGAAGTGAAGGGGGAGTTTGTTGGGATTTCGGTCCCTCCGGATGGGATGTCCGGAGATGAATGACGGCAAGCCCGGAGGCTGTTACCGAACCGTATGATGAAGAGTACCCGGCATGAAGCCGGATGAAGAGTACCCGGCTACGGATCCGGATGATGAAGACTCCGGTTACGGAGCCGGATGCTGAAGACCCCGGTTACGGAGCCGGATGACGTATGTACCCGGAGAGAGATCCGGATGCGGGGACATATCTGTGAATATGTTTGCCAAGGGCCCTTGAGGCTATATTTGTAAATAGCCCGAAAGTCATATGTGTATAAATATGACTTAGGGCAAACAGTTTTAGGTTGTTGCTCATTTTATGTTTTCAGCCGAGAGAGCGAAGTGTGAGCAGCCGAGAGAGAGAGAGAGAGAGAGAGAGAGAGGAAGAGGTCGACGCCTCTGTGTATTACCGCCGCCTGTGGCGAAGACAGTGAGCTCAGGGTCGTTGCCTTGAAGCTTCACCATTGTACATCCCTGTTCATAGTGATAGTTGGAGTTGTGCACTCCCGTGGTTTTTCCCGTTTAGGGTTTTCCACGTTATACCCTGTGTATTCGTCTCTCGTGTCTTTCTCTGTATTTCCTATTTTCTGCTGCATTGATCCGTGTTGGCTCGGTTGTGGCCGGGAGGCGAAAGATTTGATAGCGTCAAATCCCAACACAGTTCCTTCGCTCGCGCGCGCGACCGAAAAGACTGTTCGCGCGGTCTTTGTCTCCACTCGTGTTAGGGCCCGTTCCCGCCGATTATCCTCCTAATTCGCTTCTATGTACAACTCGGAGCGTGCGCGCGTGAAGAACCGGTTCCCACGCCTTGGTGCGCCGATTCCGCCTATGGACGGTTTTCTTCACGACATCCGCCCCCACCTAACCGTGCATCCCCCGGTATGCACCAAGAGAGTTGGGACGGAGAAAACCGGCCCGTCTTCATTTCTCGCCCTTCGGTTCTTCCTCGTTTTCGGATCTTTCGTCAATGCTGACTAGGAGAGCTGGGTCGGGCTCGTCGTCGTGTCGCTTCTTGAACGCTTTGATCCGCTTCCCTGCAACCGGTATCGCCATTCTCGTGCCGTCTAGTTCCGCCAAGTGATATGTCCTGTTGTCATTGGCGCTCCGCACCACGTAAGGCCCGAACCACCTTCGCGCGAACTTCCGTGTAGCTCGGTGCTGGTTGTCGAGGCTGCTGTCGTAGACGAGCACCCAGTCACCTTCGTCGATTTTCTTCGGTCGGAGCCGGTGCGTTCGGTCGAACCGGGCTTTGTTCTTTGTCCTCGCCACCCGGAGCTTCTCCGCAGCCAGTGCCACGTCCTCCGGTCTCCGCTCGAGCTGTCGTATACGTGCGGCCAACAACTCCTCCCGGCTCATCTCGTCCCTCCAGTCGACCGTTGCCCACGAGGAGATCGTCCGTTCTATCGGCATGATCGGCTTCTGGCCGAACATGAGCTCCGTCGGCATGTACCCGGTTACCGAACTGTGCGTGGTCCGGTCTGCCCACAAAGCATAAGGTAGCAGCCGCGGCCAGTTTCCGACTTGGCCTCCGCATGCTCGAACCAGCGCCTTGACGATCGGTCCGTGTCCGCGCTCCACCTTTCCATTCGCCTCCGGATTGTACGCAGTGGTGAGCGAGAGCTTGACCCCCAGCCGGTCGAACAGCTCCGCGGCTTCTTCGGCGTCCAACTCCCCTCGGTCAGCCACGATCTTCCCGACGCACCCGTACCGGCATATCACGTCCTCGATTAGGAACCGACATACGGCCGCGGTCGTTTTGTTCGGAAGGGCCCGGCCTTCCACCTGGTTCGTCAGATCCTCCCGCGCTAGGACCAGGTACCGCATCTGTCCTACCCCCATTGGCATCGTCACCAGATCTACCATCCATTTGAAGTGGATGGTCGGAGGGTACGTGGGGTGAAGCTCGTCCCGATGTCGGACTATGGAGTGCATCTGACAGCTCTCGCAAGTTGTCACGAACCGATGCACGTCCTGGTACTGCCCCGGCCACCAATACTTCCCCTTCAGTTTCTCAAACGTAGCCCAAGTCCCACGGTGTCCAGCCCAAGGGCTGTCGTGGTAGGCCGTCAGCAGCTCCTCCTGTTCTTCCTTCGTCGCCACCACCCGGAGCGGAGCGCCGTCCCTCTTCTTCGGGTGCTTCCATAGATAGCCATCCCGGAGAAAGAACCGGTACGCTTTCTTCCGGATCCGGTTGGCCTCGTCCTTCGTCCATGACGCATCGGGCGTCATTGTCTTCAAAAACCCACCGATCTGCAGCCACTCCCCGTCGTACTTGCTCGCGTCGAAGTCGTTAAGCGCCGGAGTGCTTGTTCCGTCGGTTGTTACATACGCAGCCTCGAAGAAGTCCACGCCGACCTCTTCGTCCTCCGAAACCATGCCGCCCTCGTCATCGAATCTCGCCCTTGAAAGCATGTCGGCCATGGCGTTGTCTTTACCAGAAATGTGTCGTATTTCCGGGTCCAGGGACTTGATGTACGCTATCCACCTGAGCATTGCCAGGTCCGGCGTCGCGCATCCGGAAACCATGCCGAGAATCGGCATGCAATCCGTCTCTATGATTACCTCTGTCCCGATCAGATAGTCCTTGTCGGCCTTCACCGCCGAAACGATACCCCAGAGTTCGCGTTTAACCTGGGCGTATCCTCGCTGCCGTTCGCTGAGGACCTTCGCGCCGAATCGGATCGGAAACCGATTGCCGTCCTCGTCTTCTTGGTTGACGACCCACCCGATTCCGGTCGGACTCGTGTCAACCGTTATGTACACTGGGGTGCCCTTCCTATAGACGGCCTTTCGGAGCGCCGGTGCTGCCGAAAGAGCCTCCTTTAGCTTCCGGACCGACTCCGTGTGCTTGTCTAGCCATTCGAATCTTCGCCCTTTCTTCAATAATCCGTACAGCGGCTCCGCGACGTGCGCGTAATGCGGGATCCATATGTGGTAGAAGGCGCATGCTCCCAAGAATCTTCGTACTTCCGTGACCGAGCTGCAATCAGGCTTCATCGCGGAGATGGCTTCTATCTTTGCCGGAGACGGTTTCCGGCCATACGGTCCACATAAATGTCTGACCACCATGATTTCCGACTGCCCGAAGGCTGACTTCTCCCCCGAGAAAGTGAGCCTCGCATCCTCTAGCCTTTGCAGCACCTTCTCGCAGTCGTCGATGTGCGTTACCACGAATCGCCGGCATCCGTCCGGCCCGATCGTCTCGTCCTTCTCTTCTACCGGGCATCCCTTGATCGGGATGTCGTCTAGAAACGGCATGGTGATGTCTGGGATGCAGTCCCTCAGCACCTTGTTCATTGCATTCACCATGTGGGCCACCGAGTTGGTCCCTCCTTGCGGCAGCGTACACATCCGCACTAGGCCGAGGGGAGTTCGCATCGTCGTAATGTCTCTGCTCTCCACGGCTAGCTGGAACTGGTCGTACCCTGAGTATAGATCACCGACCGAGTAAATCGACCTTCCGGCGAAGGCCTCCGCGAACTCGTCTATGGTCGGTCCGATCCCTGCGTTCCGAATGGTCACCCTATTGACCGGTTGCAAGTCCTGAATGAAGCGCAGTGATCCGTTTTTCTTTGGTACGGTAAACCATCGGTTTGAATACGGGGCGCTCGATGGCTCGAGAATGCCCATATCAACTTTCTGCTTCAACAGCTCCATCAACTTCGGGATGTGAGCTCTCGGAACCGGAATTGGCTTGAGATTCCACGGTACATGCGGTACCGTGAATATCACCATCGGCTCTACGGTCGTTGGGTCTACGCACCCGATTTCCTCCGGTGAGAATGCGAAGGCTTTCCCGTGCCTTCCGAGCATCCTCCGAAATCGGTCTTCCTCCGCCGGTAGTAGGAACCCGCCCCCACCGATCTTCAGCTCGCGGAGCGTCTCGTTGGTGAAGGTGTGTCCTATGCAGGCCGGATCTCGTAAGCTGGGGTCCGATGCAACCCCTTTGATTCGGGATTCGCTGCCCTCCGGTAAGGGCGCCGCAACTGGCCTCACCTTCCGGTCCACAGTCTTGTACTTGGTGCTAACTCGGGCCGTCCGTTCCGACTCGAGCTCTCGACCGAAGTCCGCGATGACTTCGTACATTTCTTCGGAACATACCGGTATCGTCCGGTCTTCGTTAAGGTCTTCTTCGACTACCTTCCCCAGCATTCCCAAGGTGTCGTCGAAGGAGACTGCCTCCACGGCTCCGTTGATTTCTTCGTCAGGGCCGAGAACTCCGCACGCTCGAAGTCTCCCCTCCGTCTTTGTTTTCTCTCGGCCGGCGATGCCGACCCTCGTACATGCTCCGCTGTCGGAGAAGCAAAATTTCCTACCTATTGTACACGGTTTTCTCGTACAGATGTGGGGTTTTCCCGGAGCATCCGGACTGTCGCGGCCCCACGCCTTGGCAGTCCTCTCTAAAAATCCTCTCGGTTTTCGGAACCGAGGGAGTCGCGGTTACGTTCGTGGTTCGGCCGTACCGTCAGAAACTGGACCGAATGGCGCCCGTCTTGGCTTTTGACCCTCGCGTAGGCCGAACCATTGTCCAACACCTTGGTCTCCATCCGCGCCGCCGTGATGTACGGCTCTCCCAGTATG
The DNA here is from genome assembly GCF_043228905.1 of Azolla caroliniana. Taxonomy (NCBI): domain Eukaryota; kingdom Viridiplantae; phylum Streptophyta; class Polypodiopsida; order Salviniales; family Salviniaceae; genus Azolla; species Azolla caroliniana. The sequence goes on from NW_028230442.1 coordinate 227,827, forward strand.
ACCGGATGCGAAGACGTCTCCTGCACGAAGAAGTGCTGGTCAATCTCGACGTCGCCGATCTTGACTCGCACATTCGGACAGGCCCCGTGCAGCTCCTCGGTGGCGCGCGTTGCCGCCCTTATTTTCCACCCGTGCTTGGTGTTGATCGGCCATTTGCCCTTCTTATAGAAATCCATGGACATCAAGTTGATCTCCGATCCGTGGTCCACCAAAGCTATCACCGGTTCCTGGACACCGCCGATCTTCACCGGGGTTTCCGTGGTCGCTCGGGCCCAGTGTGGTCTCGAATAGTGGCTTTCCGCCCACTCGTCTCCCAACGCCATGTCGTCTAGGTGCGTCGTCCGCACTTCCACTGGTCTTTCCGGTTCTGTCTCCGTTGACAGCCTCTTCCGTTTCACCAAGTCCACGATGGAGTCGTGGAACTCCTTCTTGGCGATTCCCAGCACCTCTCGTAACGACAGCTCCACCTTGCTGTCAAGGATCCGTTCCTCCAGGACCTTTCGTAAGTCCGTGGTTCTTTCTATCTCCGTCCCCAGACGGTACCCACCCTTCTGGGGTTTATCTTGCGTACCGGCCCCGCCGGCTTCGTCCCGTCGTGGCCCGGACCGGGTCTCGTATCGTTGTGAGGGCCCGGTCGTCCCGGGTTTCCCCACCCGCTTCTCTTCTACCAGAGCCTCGTAGTTCCGGCAAGCGGCTTCCACGAAGCCCGTCTTTTCCTCGACCGGGTCGCTCCACCCGGTCATCTCCCGTACCCGTTTCTCCGCACGGTCCGATTCCTCCCCTTTTAGCCCTGCACCGGCAAGGCCTTCTAGCATCGTCGGCCAGAATCCGGCTTTGCTTTCCTTTCGGTCCTCGCCGCCCCCGACTCGAATGCCGGCCGACGCCGAGTAGTGGACGGTTTCCGCGTGTCGGGCCGCCGCCTCTTCCATCAACCTTTTCATACCACCTCGCCCGTCGTTTCGGCTCAGGGCCCTTCGGGTGTCGCTGGCATGCACCCGTCCTTCCCACAGGTACACCACCCTGTTCCTCAGCGCCTCCGCGAAGTCGCCGCAGTCCTTCCGAATGTGGCCGACTTCATCGCACCACATGCACCTGTTTCCTGCCGCCGGCCGTCGGTCACGAGCCGGTTCGCCTCCTTCCCTTCGGGCCTGCGCGATTTGGAGGTCCTTTATCGCCTTCGTCAATTCCTCCAACGCCGCTCCTCCGGTTGAGCCTCTGACTACGCCGGTCGAAGCCGAACTCGTTTCCAACCACTCTCGGGTCTCTTCTTTTCGCACCTGTGGCGCTGGTTCGAGCTTCCTTGCTGCGACCGAGCCCGACCCGGTTGCCCCGTTATCCGCCCATTCTCGCCGTTTGTCGAAACGGCCACAGACCTTCCTGACAGCCGCCCAGTCGGTAGTGAGCCCGTCTTCGGTTTCCAGCAAGAGGCCCACTTGCTCCCGATCCCGCTCGTCGACCGACTTGACAAACAGTAAGACCCGGCTCGTGTCCAGGATGGTTCGGTCGAGCGCCGAAAGGCGCGCAAAGTTTTCCTCGAACTCCCGGAGGAGTGCCGACGCGTTTCTTCCCTTCCCCGGGGATTCGACCCATTCCATGAACCTTCGCTTCGAAAGCCGGAGCGCGTCGTCCAGCCCGTATTTCTCTAGGAGCCGACCTTCGAACTCTTCCCAGGTACGGCTCTCCGCCCGCACCTCGAGCACCTCCGCATGGATGCTCGGCATTGCCACTCGGGGAAATCCGGCAAGACGCCTTTCTTCCGGAATGTCCCGCATCAGCATTTCTGCACCGTAGGACGCCAGATACTTCGTGGCATCCCTCCCACCGAACCGGCCGATCGTGCCGACGACCGCCTCAATAGCTCTGTCGAGGGCACCGGTGCCCTCGCGCGCGTTTACAATCCGATCCACGGCCGAAGCCATGGCCTCTGCAAGATCCGACCCCCTCATCTTCTGCTCTTCTGCCGCCTCCTTCACGTCGGGTTCACCAAGATGTCGTGTTATTACGCAAGTGCGTGTGGAAACGAGGCGGGACCGCGGGGGTCTCGAACCAAAGAGCAAGCGAGGGAGGAGAAAGAGAGAGAACCGGCTACGCAGGACCGGGGATACACAGGGACACGGCCCTTCAGCACGGAGAACGCGAACGAACACCGACACAGACAGATGCGAATGACTAAATATATATATCAAGAATGGCTAACACGACTACAACCCTCGATGGGGCACAGGTTGGTTACAACCGAACAGGCCGGCGAACAGATGCCGATGCCTGTTCGCTTCAACGCACAAAGGGGTTGCCGGTCGGAGGTGCTGCCGGAAGCACTCGGGCGTTCCTCGAAACAGCGCAAGCCTCCTCGGAACCCTGCACAGAAAAGCTATGGAGCTCAAGAAGGAAGGAAACAGAGGGCGAAGCGTCCAGAAACGGTCCGACAGCACTTCGTCCTCTCCACGCCAGATCCCCTTGCAATAGCTCTTTCCTGCTCCTTATATAGGCCGACGAGCAGGCCGTCACGTCAGCTTTATTCCCTGTCCCTTTTGGACAGGGATTCGCTTCGTCCTTCACGCATCCGCGTAGTTACGCCGCCGACTCGTACAGTTCCTTCGCTCGCGCGCGCGACCGAAAAGACTGTTCGCGCGGTCTTTGTCTCCACTCGTGTTAGGGCCCGTTCCCGCCGATTATCCTCCTAATTCGCTTCTATGTACAACTCGGAGCGTGCGCGCGTGAAGAACCGGTTCCCACGCCTTGGTGCGCCGATTCCGCCTATGGACGGTTTTCTTCACGACAACGGAACAACGGGTCCAGGAGGTCACCGGTTGGGACGATCCGGTCGAAGAGAAAACGGGCTTCGTAGAAGCCGCTTGCCAGAACTACAAGGGGGTTTCGGTTGAGCACTGAAATCGAAAGGACCACAGACTTGTGAAAGGTCCTAGAGGAACGTATCCTCGACAGCAAAGTGGAGCTATCACTGAGGGAAGTGCTCGGGATCGCCAAGAAGGAGTTCCACGACTCCATCGTAGACTTGGTGAAGAGGAAAAGGTTGTCGACGGAGCCGGAACCGGAGAAGCCGATGGAGGTGCGGACCACGCACTTGGAAGATGCAGCCCTAGAAGACGAGTCGGCGGAAAGCCTTTGCACGAAGCCGCATTGGGCCAGGGCAACTACGGAAACCCTTGTACGGATCGGCAACGTTCCCGAACCGGTGGTGGCCTTGGTAGACCATGGATCCGAAATCAACCTAATGTCCATGGATTTCTACAAGAGGGGTCAATGGCCGATCAACACCAAGCATGGCTGGAAAATACAGGCAGCGACGCGCGCCACGGAAGAACTACATGGAGCCTGTCCGAACGTACAGGTGAAAATCGGCGATGTCGAGATCGACCAGCACTTCTTCGTGCAAGAGACATCCTCGCATCCGGTTATACTAGGAGAGCCATACATCACGGCGGCACGGATGGAGACCAAGGTGTTGGACAACGGTTCCGCCTATGCAAGAGTCAAGAGCCAGGACGGGCGTCACTCGGTCCAGTTCCTGACGGTGCGACCAAACCACGAGCGTAACCGCGAGGCCCTCAGCGGCGAAACCCGAGGGGATTTTTCGAGAGGGCTATCAAGGTGTGGGGCTGCGATAGTCCGGACACCCGGAAAAACCCCACAAATGTACAGTACGAAAGAAGACTTGTACCATAGGTAGGAAATTCTGGTTCTCCAACAACGGAGGTTGTGCTATGGCCGGCGTCAATGGCCGGGAAAGGAAGCGAGCGGAGGAGCAGCTCAGAGGATGCGGGGTCCTCTTCCTCGACGAAGACATCAGCGGCGTCGTGGAGGCGATCTCTTTTGACGACACCTTGGGCGAGTTGCGAAAGGTGATCGGTGAAGACCTTAGAGAAGACCGGACCGTTCCGGTAGGTTCGATGGGAATGTACGAAGTCATCGCGGTGTCGTGAAGAATTTTGGCCAGAGGCGGAAACCGAGAAACATTGGCTACATCAGCGGGGTGCAGCATGTGTACGCACTCATGTACATTTAGTGTGAATATCGAGGGCGCCTTTATGGCGCCGAAGAGTAGTTAAGTCGGGACAGACAATCCCATGTAAGTCGGGATTGTCCCACATTGTAACGCATCCCTTTCCTTGTTCTATAAAAGGAAGGGAACGCCCTTTGTGAAAGGGTTGCCTATTTTGTGGGAGTAAGGTATACCACTTAGTCCAGGGTTCTCCTTCTTCCCATTTTGTTTTAGGGTTAAGGTTTCGGTTAGGGTTTTCTTCTTGGGTTTTCCTTTAGGGTTTTCATATAGTCGTTTGGTGCGGCCATGGCAGCCACCATTGTTGTAATCATTCATTTCATAATAGAACTTCTTGTTGAGTATCTTGATTGCATCTTCTTCTTCTTCTATCATAATGTCATATTCGTTCTCTTCTCCTCTTGAGCTAATCTTTCTCCTCCACTCCCTAGTCCAAGACCCCCGTGGTCCCGCCCTTCTACACGCACGCGCGTAACAACGCGACATCTTTGGTGAACCCGACGTAAAAGGCGGCAAGGGAGGATGGAGTTGGAAGACGATGACCTTGCGGAGATGGTGGCCGAAGTGGTGTTGGAGTCGGCACGAGTGGTGATGAGGCGAGAAGCAGCGCAACAAGCGGTTGAGTGAGTGGTCAAAAGAGTCGGCCGTTTCAACGGGGACAAAGTCCCATCTTACTTGGAAGCCTTCAACGTGGAAATGGAGGGGCATGGCGTAGACGAGGCGTTGAGGCTGGAATTCTTCTGTCGGGTCGTAGCGGTCCAGATGCATGCGGAAGTAAAGGAGCTCCGTGAGGCTCATGGTTCGTGGGAGGCCTTCGAAGAGGCGCTCATGAAGGCATACGGAGGAAGGCGGAAGAGCCGGGGATGACACGACTTCGACCAATGGGTAGCATCGGCAAAGACCCACCGGGGCGCGACGAAAGCGTTCCGAGAGTTCGAGCGACGGCTTGCTCGGCTCCCGGAGCGGGAACAAGGTTTGGTGGGGGCGGACAAAGTCCTTTTGTTCGTCAGGTCGATCGACCGAGCGGAACGGGAAGCCATCGGAATTGAGCTCGAAGACGATGATGGAGCAAATGGGCTTACGGAGGACTGGTCGAAGGTCAGAAGGGTGTGCCAACGGCTAGATGATGAGCGAGCCGAGAGGGGTAAGAGGAAGGGACGCGACGGCGTGCCATCACAGCGGGAAGAGGCCGAACGGCAAAGAGATCCGGCAAGGGTCGGCGTTGGGGCCAGGATTGCGGAGGCGTACGAAGCTCTCAAAGCGATGCTCGAGGAAGAAGGAAGATCGAGGCCGGAAGCCGAGACCGAGGAGACGGACTTGCCCCACGCGACGGCGGAAGATCGGTACCACAATACCACGGGAGAGGGTGCGGAACGAAACGCCCTCTCGACTTGCGGAGAGAGAACAGCCAAGGACGAGGCCGAGATACAGATCGCGGAACCGGAACATTGGGACCAGCGGTTTCGGGCGTGTCAGCCCGAGATCCTGGTCATTGAAGAAGCAAGCCCAGACGAGGCTTGCGCGATCGGTAAGAAAATGACCGCCGACCACGAAGAGTCGGTGGCTACGGACAAGGGCGTAAAACGGACGGGCGATTCTTTGTGTCTTCCCACACTTGCTCCCGAGACGATGGCAGTCGGGCCCGAGTGCCCACGTGAGTCCCAAGCGGAGGAAGGTTGCGGCGAAAGGCCAAGAATCACCGGCGAGACGATACGGGGAAGGAGCGGACGAAAGCCCACGGACCCAATTCCAGAGAACTCGGCATTCGGGCCCGTATGCCCATGTAAGACCGAGGAGATGGATGGCAGTACCGAGGAGTCCTGTCACGATGCCAATGAAGACGGATGGTAAACGGCCTGCGAGATGGCTAGGGATGGACACGGCACGATGAGATCGGCATTCCGATACGGAAGGAGCGTAATCCAATCGTGGATTGTTCAATCGGGGCCGGACTCGACATAAAGGGGCCAGTACGGAAGGGGGTGCGGGACGAGGCGCCCTCTTTTACATGGGGAGAAAGATCGACCGGCCGAAGGTCGAGATTTGGAAAGAGAATGAAAGCCGGTCCTATGGGATTCCTTACACCGATCCGGCTGCAGGCCCGAGTGCCGGCGTAAGTCCTATAAGAGAAGACGGTGGCGACAAGAGAACGGGACTCGGCAATCCGGAGAAGGACGAACGGACCCGGACGAGAACCGGGCGGAGCGGAACCCCGGATGACCATTCCGGGAGGGAGGAAGAGAGCAGGCCTACGAAGAGACCGAGGACACGGTGTCGTGAAGAAAACCGTCCACAAGCGGAATCGGTGCGTCGGAGTGTAGGAACCGGCTCTTCATGCACGTACGCCTTGTGTTGTACATAGGAGAGAATTAGGGACATGGGAGATCCTAGGTAGGTAGATTCGGTAGGTAGGAAGTTAATAGGAAACGGCTCCCTTCTTGCCTATAAAAGGAGGGAGACGAGGAGGAGGAAGGTATCGCGGAATCAGAGAGGACGAAGTGTTGTCGGGCTGTCGGTCGAAGGCTTCTCTCTCTTCCATACTCCATAGCTCCTTTCTGTGCAGGTTTCGGGAGGCTCGCGCTGCTCTGAGGAATGCCCGAGTGCTTCCGGCAGCACCTCCAACCTACACCTTTCTTTCTGTGCGTTTACGAACAGGCATCGGCATCTATTCGCCGGCCTGTTCAGTTGTAACCGACTTCGTGTTTTTGTTGTTTTGTCTTTGTTAATACATACATACATTCGTGTCTTCTGTGTCGTTGTCCCACTCGCGTCTTTGTGTCGAAGGGCCGTGTCCCTGTGGATCTACGCTCGAACGTAGTGGGTCTCTTCTCTTTTCTCTCTTGCTCTTCGGTACAGGACCCCCGAGGTCCCGCCTCATTCCACGCATCCGCGAGGGATACCTCGACATCTTGGTGAACCCGACGTGAAGGAGGCGGCAGAAGAGCAGAAGATGAAAGGGTCGGATCTGGCGGAGGCCATGGCTTCGGCCGTAGATCGGATATTGAGTGCACGCGAGGGCTCTAGCGCCCTCGACAGAGCCATTGAGGCGATCGTCGGTACGATCGGCCGGTTTAGCGGAAAGGATGCCACGAAGTATTTGGCGTCCTACGGGGCAGAAATGCTGATGCGGGACATTCCGGAAGAGAGGCGTCTTGCCGGGTTCCCTCGAGTGGCGATGCCGAGCATCCATGCGGAGGTGCTCGAGCTGCGGGCGGAGAGCCGTACCTGGGAGGAGTTCGAAGGTCGACTCCTGGAAAGATACGGGCTGGACGACGCGCTCCGGCTTTCGAAACGGGACTTCATGGAGTGGGTGGAGTCCCCCGGCAAGGGAAGAAACGCGTCGGCACTTCTTCGGGAGTTCGAAGAACGCTTTGCGCGCCTTTCGGCGCTTGACCGAACCGTTCTGGATACGAGCCGGGTCCTACTGTTCGTCAAGTCGGTGGACGAGCGGGACCGGGATCAAGTCGGCTCCCTGCTAGAAACCGAAGACGGGCTGACGACCGACTGGACGGCGGTTAAGAGAGTACGTGGCCGTTTCGACAAACGGCGAGAATGGGCTGACAACGGAGCGACCGGAGCGGGCTCTGTCACAACAAGGAGGATTGAACCGGCACCACAAGGGCGAAGGGAAGAAACCCGGGAATGGCTCGAAACCGGTCCGGCTTCGACCGGCATGGTCAGTGGCTCGTCCGGAGGAGCAGCGCTGGAGGAGTTGACGCGGGCGATAAAGGATCTCCAGATCGCCCAGACCCGAAGGGAAGGCAGCGAACCGGCTCATGACCGACGGCCAGTTGCAAGGAACAGGTGCATGTGGTGCGACGAGGTCGGCCACATCCGGAAGGACTGCGACGATTTCGCAGAAGCATTGAGGAACCGGGTGGTGTACCTGTGGGAAGGCCGGGTGCATGCCGACGACACCAGAAGGGCCCTAAACCGAAACGATGGGCGAGGAGGAACGAAGAGACTGATGGAAGAGGCAGCGGCCCGACACATGGAGGCCATCCACTACTCGGCGTCGACCGGCATTCGGGTGGGGGGCAGCGAGGCCCAAAAGGAGGGCAAAGACGGATTCTGGTCGGCAATGCTGGAAGGTCTTGCCGGCGCACGGCTAAGGAAAGATGAAACGGACCGCGCTGAGAGACGGATCCGGGAAATAACCGGGTGGAGCGATCCGGTCGAGGAGAAGACGGGCTTCGTAGAAGCCGCCTGCCGGAACTACGAGGCTCTGGTAGAAGACAAACGAGTGGGGAAAGCTGGAGCGGCCGGGCCCTCACAACGGTACGAGACCCGATTCGGGCAACGACGGAACGATGCCGGTGGGTCCAGCTCGCAAGATAACCCCAGGAAGGGCGGTTACCGATTGGGGACGGAAATAGAAAGGACTACGGACCTACGAAAGGTCCTAGAAGAACGGATCCTCAACAGCAAAGTGGAGTTGTCATTGCGAGAGGTGCTAGGGATCGCCAAGAAGGAGTTCCACGACTCCATTGTGGACCTGGTGAAACGGAAGAGGTTGTCGACGGAGACGGAACCAGAGAGACCGATGGAGGTGCGGAAGACGCACATCGACAACATGGCGCTGGAAGATGAGTGGGCGGAGAGCCACTATTCAAGGCCGCACTGGGCCCGAGCGACCATGGAGACCCCAGTAAAGATCGGAGATGTTCAGGAACCGGTGGTGGCATTGGTGGACCACGGTTCGAAAATAAACCTGATGTCCATGGACTTCTATAAGAAGGGGAAGTGGCCGATCAACACCAAGCACGGGTGGAAGATACGGGCGGCGATGCACGCCACCGAGGAACTGCACGGGGCCTGCCCGAACGTGCGCGTCAAGATCGGCGACGTCGAGATTGACCAGCACTTCTTCGTACAGGAGACGTCCTCGCACCCGGTCATATTAGGGGAACCATACATCACAGCGGCGCGAATGGAGACCAAGGTGCTGGACAACGGTTCGGCCTACGCGAGGGTCAAAAGCCAGGACGGGCGCCATTCGGTGCAATTTCTGACGGTGTGGCCGAACCACGAGCGAAACCGCGAATCCCTCGGTGGCGAGAACCGGGAGGATTTTCAGAGGGGGCTGCCAAGGCGTGGGGCCGAGACAGCCCGGACACTCGGGAAAGACCCCACGACTGTACGATAGAACCGAAACCGAAGAAACCCTGTACGATAGGCAGGAAATTTTGCTTCTCCGACGACGGAGGATGTATGATAGTCGGCATCGTTGGCCAAGAAAGGGCAAGGGCGGAGGAGCGACTTCGAGCGTGCGGAGTTCTCGACCCGGACGAGGAAATCACCGGAGCCGTGGAGGCGGTCTCCTTCGACGACACCTTGGGGATGCTGAGGAAGGTAGCCGGAGAAGACCTTAATGAAGACCGGACGATACCGGTATGTTCCGAAGAAATGTACGAAGTCATCGCGAACTTCAGCCAGGGGCTCCGGTCGGATCGGACGGCCCGAGTTAGCACAAAGTACAAGACTGTGGACCGGAAGGTAAGGCCAGTCGCGGCACCCTTACCGGAGGGCAGCGAGTCCCGAATCAGAGGGGTTGCGTCGGACCCCAGTTTACGAGATCCGGCCTGCATAGGACACACCTTCACCGACGGGATGCTCCGGGAGCTCAAGATCGGTGGGGGCGGGTTCCTACTGCCAGCGGAGGAAGACCGGTTTCGGAGAATGCTCAGAAGGCACGGGAAAGCCTTCGCATTCTCGCCGGAGGAGATCGGGTGCGTAGACCCGACAATCGTGGAGCCGATGGTGATATTCACGGTACCGCATGTGCCGTGGAATCTCAAGCCAATTCCGGTACCAAGAGCTCACATCCCGGAGTTGATGGAGCTACTGAGGCAGAAAGTCGATATGGGTATTCTCGAACCGTCGAGCGCGCCATACTCGAACCGATGGTTTACCGTACCAAAGAAAAACGGAACATTGCGCTTCATTCAGGACCTGCAGCCGGTCAACAGAGTGACCATTTGGACCGACCATAGACGAGTTTGCGGAGGCCTTCGCCGGAAGGTCGATTTACTCGGTCGGTGATCTGTACTCGGGGTACGACCAGTTCCAGCTAGCCGTGGAGAGCAGAGACATTACGACGATGTGAACTCCCCTCGGCCTAGTGCGAATGTGTACCCTGCCACAAGGAGGGACCAACTCGGTGGCCCACATGGTGAATGCAATGAACAAGGTACTGAGGGATTGCATCCCGGACATCACCATGCCATTTCTGGACGACATCCCGATAAAGGGGTGCCCGGTGGAAGAGAAGGACGAGACAGTCGGGCCGGACGGATGCCGGCGATTCGTGGCAGCACACATCGACGACTGCGAGAAGGTGCTACAAAGGCTAGAGGATGCGAGGCTCACCTTCTTCGGGGAGAAATCGGCCTTCAGGCAATCAGAAATCCTGGTGGTCGGACACCTGTGTGGACCGTATGGCCAGAAGCCGTCTCCGGCAAAAGTAGAAGCCATCTCCGCGATGAAGACCGACTATAGCTCGGTTACGGAAGTTCGGAGGTTCCTGGGGGCATGCGCGTTCTACCACATATGGATCCCGCATTACGCCCACGTTGCGGAGCCGCTATACGGGTTGCTGAAGAAAGGGCGAAAATTCGAGTGGCGAGACGAGCACACGGAGTCGGTCCGAAAGCTGAAGGAAGCTCTTGCGGCAGCACCGGCGCTCCGGAAGGCTGTCTACGGGAAGGGTACCCCGGTATACATAACGGTGGATACGAGCCCGACCGGGATCGGATGGGTCATCAACCAAGAAGACGAGGAAGGCACCCGATTCCCGATCCGATTCGGCGCAAAGGTCCTCAGTGAGCGACAGCGAGGGTACGCCCAGGTTAAACGCGAACACTGGGGTATCGTTTCGGCAGTAAAGGCCGACAAAGACTACCTGATCGGGACAGAAGTGATTATCGAGACGGATTGCCTGCCAATTCTCGGCATGGTTTCTAGATGCGCGACACCGGACCTGGCGATGCTCAAGTGGATAGCGTACATCAAGTCCCTGGATCCGGAAATACGGCACATTTCCGGAAAGGACAACGCCATGGCTGACATGCTTTCGAGGGCGAGGTTTGATGACGAGGGCGGCATGGTTTCGGAGGACGAAGAAGTCGGCGTGGACTTCTTCGAGGCGGCGTACGTGACGACCGATGGGACGAGCACTCCGGCACTTAACGACTTCGACAAGAGCAAGTACGACGGCGAGTGGCTCCAGATCGGTGAATTTTTTAGGACAATGACGTCGGATGCGTCATGGACGAAGGACGAGGCCAACCAGATCCGGAAGAAAGCTTACCGATTCTTTCTCCGGGACGGATACTTATGGAAGCACCCGAAGAAGAGGAACGGCGTCCCGCTCTAGGTGGTGGCGATGAAGGAAGAACAGGAGGAGCTGCTGACGGCCTACCACGACAGCCCTTGGGCTGGACACCGTGGAACGTGGGCCACGTTCGAGAAGATAAAGGGGAAGTACTGGTGGCCGGGACTGTACCGGGATGTGCATCGGTTCGTGACAACTTGCGAGAGCTTTCAGATGCACTCCATAGTCCGACATCGGGACGACCTTCACCCTACGTACCCTCCGACCATCCACTTCAAATGGATGGTAGACCTGGTGACGATGCCGATGGGAGTAGGACAGATGCGGTATTTGGTCCTGGCTCGGGAAGATCTGACGAACCAGGTGGAAGGCCGGGCCCTTCAGAACAAAACGACTGCAGCCGTATGTCGGTTCCTGATCGAGGACGTGATATGCCGGTACGGGTGCGTCGGGAAGATTGTGGCTGATCGCGGGGAGTTGGACGCCGAAGAGGCCGAGGAGCTGTTCGACCGGCTAGGAGTCAAGCTCTCACTCACCACTGCATACAATCCGGAGGCGAATGGGAAGGTGGAGCGCGGACACGGACCGATCGTCAAGGCGTTAGTTCGGGCATGCGGAGGTCAAGTCGGGAACTGGCCGCGGTTGTTGCCTTACGCATTGTGGGCGGACCGAACTACGCACAGTTCGGTAACCGGATTCATGCCGGCAGAGCTCATGTTCGGGCAGAAGCCGATCATGCCGATGGAACGTACAATCTCCTCATGGGCAACCGTGGACTGGAGAGACGAGATGAGCCGGGAGGAACTGTTGGCGGCGCGCATACGACAGCTCGAGCGAAGACCGGAGGACGTGGAGCAGGCTGCGGGAAAGCTTCGGGAAGCAAGGATGAGGAACAAAGCCCGGTTCGACCGAACGCACCGGCTCCGACCGAAGAAGATCGAGGAAGGCGACTGGGTGCTAGTCTACGACAGCAGCCTCGACAACCAGCACCGCGCGACACGGAAGTTCGCAAGAAGGTTGTTCGGGCCTTACGTGGTACAAAGCGCCAACGACAACGGGACGTACCATCTGGCGGAACTCGACGGCACGAGAATGGCGATACCGGTAGCTGGGAAGCGGATCAAAGCGTTCAAGAAGCGTCACGACGATGAGCCGGATCCGGTTAACCTGGACCGGAACGATGAACGATCCGAAACCGAGGAAGAACCGACGGGCGGGGAATGAAGGCTGGACCGGTTTTCTCCGTCCCAACTCAATTTGGCGCATGCCAGTGGATGCGCGGTTAGGTGGGGGCAGATGTCGTGAAGAAAACCGTCCACAAGCGGAATCGGTGCGCCGGAGCGTAGGAACCGGCTCTTCATGCACGTACGCCTTGTGTTGTACATAGGAGAGAATTAGGGACATGGGAGATCCTAGTTAGGTAGATTCGGTAGGTAGGAAGTTAATAGGAAACGGCTCCCTTCTTGCCTATAAAAGGAGGGAGACGAGGAGGAGGAAGGTATCGCGGAATCAGAGAGGACGAAGTGATGTCGGGCTATCGGTCGAAGGCTTCTCTCTCTTCCATACTCCATAGCTCCTTTCTGTGCAGGTTTCGGGAGGCTCGCGCTGCTCTGAGGAATGCCCGAGTGCTTCCGACAGCACCTCCAACCTACACCTTTCTTTCTGTGCGTTTACGAACAGGCATCGGCATCTATTCGCCGGCCTGTTTGGTTGTAACCGACTTCGTGTTTTTGTTGTTTTGTCTTTGTTAATACATACATACATTCGTGTCTTCTGTGTCGCTGTCCCACTCGCGTCTTTGTGTCGAAGGGCCGTGTCCCTGTGGATCTACGCTCGAACGTAGTGGGTCTCTTCTCTTTTCTCTCTTGCTCTTCGGTACAGGACCCCCGAGGTCCCGCCTCATTCCACGCATCCGCAAGGAATACCTCGACAACGGTACGTCGGTACCACGGGAGAGGGTGCGGAGTAAACCGCCCTCTCGGCATGCGGAAAAGGACGACCCGGGACAGGGTCGGGAATACAAACGGGTCGGCGGCCTACGGAGGATCCTTCACACCGGTTCTAGAGACTTCGGCAGTCGGCAACGCGGTCGACATAAGACCAAGATACTGATGGTGGCGGCGAGGTGACGAAGGCAAGGGCTACGGGTCGGCGGCCTACGAAGGATCCTTCACACCAGTTCTAGAGACTTCGGCAGTCGGCAACGCGGTCGACATAAGACCAAGATACTGACGGTGGCGGCGAGGTGACGAAGGCTATGGGCGTAAGGAAGTCCGGTCCTATGGGATCCCCACACTTAACCGGAGACCGGTTGTTCGGCCAACGGGGCAACGTAAGACCGAGGGAGAAGGAAGGTGGCGGCGGGAAACGGGACCCGACTACGCGGAAGACACGAGGAGAGTCCGGGAGGGACTCAAACAAAAGACACCCGAGTTTCGGCAAGCAAAGAAACGAAGTCCGGTCCTATGGGACCCTCACACCGATCCGGAGACTCCGGCTGTTCGGCCAACGTGGCAACGTAAGACCGAGGGAGAAAGACGGTGGCGGCAGGGAACAGGACCCGACGACACAAGGGAGGTGCCGGGAACGAGGTGACCAAGTGCCTAGTGGACTGCACAAGGTCGGAGTCAAGGAATGGCAAGAGAGGCCGGAGGAGGATCCTCCACACTCGCTTCGTAGATCTCGGTGGCTCCGTTGAAGTAGCGAAGACTGACACGGCAAGCCCGGGGTGACAAGCTGGTGGGGGCGAGGGGACGACGGCAAGCGGAAGACTCAGGACTTATCGTGGCAGCACGAAGACGGGAAGGGCCAAGCGGGCTACTACGGGGTGTTCCTCGGATACAAAGGACACCGGTATGAGGGTAAACGACGATGCACGATCTGGCCAAAAAGGGGGCCGACGAGGCGTGCAATAAACGGAGTGCGACATGAGCGGTGCCAAACAACGGGCGAGGGAACATGGCACACGGAGGTGCCGAAGCGGAAAGGCGAGCGCGGAGATAGGTTGCGCGGTTCAGAGGTAGCGCGGGAAAGGACCCTCCACACCATTCCGGAGACCATGGCGGTTCGAGCCGACGTGGCGACGTAAGACCATGGAGAAGGAAGGTGGCGGCGAGAGGACGAGGGCAACACGAAACGACATGGGACGGCAATCAGGACGACGCGAATGATCAACGGAGGCCAAGCGGGCCACTACAGGCATGCCTCGAGCGGAGGACATCACGCCTACGGCGGGAAGCGGGGCATTCATACGGCCAAACGAGGGCCAACGGAAGTACGAGTACTACGAAGATCGCGGCAGAGGAACCATCAGCGGGTCAAACGAGCCTACGGGGAGGCGTGCGCGAAGGAAGACTCGGAGCCAACGGATCAAACCGGCAGCGAGCCGAGATGCGGATCACGGGAGACCGGTTTCTCGCCGGCCGAAATCTCTCACCCTTCAACCAGATTTGGCACGTACCGGTGGACGTGCAGTTAGGTGGGGGCGGATGTCGTGAAGAATTTCGGCAAGAGGCGGAAACCGAGAAACATTGGCTACATCAGCGGGGTGCAGCGTGTGTACACACCCATGTACATTTTGTGTGAATATCGAGGGCGCCTTTATGGCGCCGAAGAGTAGTTAAGTCGGGACAGACAATCCCATGTAAGTCGGGATTGTCCCACATTGTAACGCATCCCTTTCCTTGTTCTATAAAAGGAAGGGAACGCCCTTTGTGAAAGGGTTGCCTATTTTGTGTGAGTAAGGTATACCACTTAGTCGAGGGTTCTCCTTCTTCCCATTTCGTTTTAGGGTTAGGGTTTCGGTTAGGGTTTTCTTCTTGGGTTTTCCTTTAGGGTTTTCATATAGTCGTTTGGTGCGGCCATGGCGGCCACCATTGTTGTAATCATTCATTTCTTAATAGAACTTCTTGTTGAGTATCTTGATTGCATCTTCTTCTTCTTCTATCATAATGTCATATTCGTTCTTTTCTCCTCTTGAGCTAATCTTTCTCCTCCACTCCCTAGTCCAAGACCCTCGTGGTCCCGCCCTTCTACACGCACGCGCGTAACAACGCGATAGCGGACTTCGGAGAAAGGATCGGGTCGGATCAGAAGGCCCGCATGGATACAAAGTACAAGACTGTGGACCGGAAGGTGAGGCCAGTTGCGGCACCCTTGCCAAAGGGCAACGAGGAGCGGATAAAAGGGGTCGTGTCGGACCCAAGTTTACGGAATCCGGCTGGCATAGGGCACCGGTTCACCGGCATAACGCTACGGGAGCTCAAGGTCGGTGGGGGTGGCTTTCTACTGCCGGTGGAGGAGAACAGGTTTCGGAGAATGCTCAGAAGGCATGGGAAAGCCTTCGCGTTCTCGCCGGAGGAGATCGGGTGCGTGGACCCGACGATCGTCGAACCGATGGTGATCTTCACGGTACCGCATGTACCGTGGAATCTCAAACCGATTCTGGTGCCGAGAGCTCACATCCCGAAGTTGATGGAGCTTCTGAAGTAAAAGGTGGAGATGGGCATCCTCGAACCGTCGAGTGCCCCGTATTCGAATCGGTGGTTTACGGTGTCGAAGAAGAATGGCACGCTGCGCTTCATTCAGGACCTGCAATCGGTTAACAGGGTGACCATCCGTAATGCAGGAATCGGACCGACCATAGACGAGTTCGCGGAGGCCTTCGCTGGGAGGTCGATCTATTCGGTCGGTAACTTATACTCGGGGTACGACCAGTTCCAGCTAGCCGTGGAGAGCAGGGATATCACGACGATGCGAACCCCTCTCGGCCTAGTATGGATGTGTACCCTACCACAAGGAGGGACGAATTCGGTGGCACATATGGTGAACGCAATGAACAAGGTGTTGAGGGACTGCATCCCGAACATCACCATGCCATTCTTGGAGGACATCCCGATAAAGGGGTGTCCGGTGGAAGATGCGGACGAGGCTATCGGGCCGGACGGATGCCGAAGGTTCGTCGTGAACCACATCAACGACTGCGAGAAGGTGCTGCAGAGGCTCGAAAACGCACGACTCACCTTCTCCGGAGAAAAATCGACGTTCGGACAGTCGGAGATCTTGGTGGTCGAACACCTGTGCGGGCCCTACGGTAGGAAACCGTCTCCGGCAAAGGTAGAGGCCATCTCCGCGATGAGGGACGATTGCGGGTCGGTCACGGAGGTCCGCAGATTCTTGGGAGCATGCGTGTTCTACCACATCTGGATTCCGCACTACGCGCATGTTGCGGAGCCTCTCTACGGGCTATTGAAGAAAGGGTGTGAGTTCGAGTGGAGGACGGAGCACACGGAATCGGTCCGGAGACTAAAGGAGGCGCTTACGGTAACGTCGGCCCTCCGTAAAGCGCTTTACGGCAAGGGTGTCCCCATTTGCGTGATGGTGGACACGAACCCGACCGAGATCGGGTGGGTAATCAGTCAGGGGGACAAGGACGGCGTGCGATTCCCGATCCGGTTCGGGGCGAAGGTATTGAGCGAGCGGCAGCGAGGAAACGCCCAAGTTAAGCGCGAGCTTTGGGGTATCGTCTCGGCAGTCAAGGCCGACAAGGACTATCTGATCAGGACGGAGGTGATCATCGAGACGGACTTCCTGCCGATACTCGGCATGGTTTCCGGATGCGCGACGCCGGACCTAGCAATGCTCCGGTGGATAGCATACGTTAAGTCCCTGAACCCAGAGATACGGCACATCTCCGGAAACGATAACGTCATGGCCGACATGCTTTTGAGAGCGAGGTTCAACGACGAAGGCGGCATGGTTTCAGATGACAAAGAGGTCGGCGAGGACTTCTTTGGGTCGGCTAACATGACGACAAGGAAAGGGGACACTCCGGCGCTCAACGAATTTGACGAAAGCAGGTACGACAGGGAGCGGCTCCAAATCGGGAGGTTCCTACGGACGATGACGCCGAACACAGCATGGACGAGAGAAGAGGTGAGCCGGGTACGGAAGAAGGTGTACCGATTCTTCCTGCGGGACGAGTGCATATGGAGGCACCCAAAGAAGAGAAACGGCATCCCGCTCCGAGTGGTGGCAAAGAAAGAAGAACAGGAGGAACTATTGGCAGCATTTCACGAGAGTCCCTAGGCTGGACACCGCGGAACGTGGGCCACGTTCGAGAAGCTGAAGGAGAAGTACTGGTGGTCGGGGTTGTACCAGGACGTGCATCGGTTCGTAACGACTTGTGAAAGCTGTCAGATGCACTTCGTAGTCCGACATCAAGACGAGCTACACCCGACTTACCCGCCTGAGGTCCATTTCAAGTGGATGGTGGACTTGGTGATGATGCCGATGGGAGTAGGACAGATGCGATACCTGGTGCTTGCGCGGGAAGACTTAACGAACCAGGTGGAAGGTCGTGCACTGCAGAACAAGACAACCGCGGCGGTATGCCGGTTCCTGATCAAAGAGGTAGTGTGTTGGTACGGGTGCGTCGGGAGGATCGTGGCGGACCGGGGAAAACTAGATGCGCGAGAAGCTGAGGAGTTGTTCGACCGGCTAGGCGTCAAACTCTCCCTCACTACGGCGTACAATCTGGAGGCGAACGGGAAGGTAGAACGTGGGCACGGGCTAATCGTAAAGGCGTTGGTGCGTGCATGCGGAGGGCAGGTCGGGAATTGGTTGCGGCTCCTTCCTTACGCACTATCGGCAAACCGAACTACGCACAGTTCGGTGACAGGGTTTATGCCGGCAGAGTTGATGTACGGACAGAAGCCGATCATGCCGGTGGAACGGACAGTTTCTTCATGGGCGGCGGTAGATTGGAAGGATGACATGAGCCGGGAGGAGTTGCTGGTGGTGCGGATTCGGCAACTCGAGCGGAGGCCGAAGGACATAAAAAGGGCGAAGGAAAAGCTGCGGGCGGCAAGGGAGCGGAACAAGACCCGGTTCAACCGGACACACCAGTTGCGACCGAAGAAGATCGAGGAAGGTGACTGGGTCTTGGTGTACGACAGCAGCCTTGATAATCAGCACAAGGCGGTGCGAAAGTTTGCTAGGAGGTGGTTCGGGCCCTACACGGTGACGAGCGCAAACGACAACGGCACGTACCACCTCGCAAAACTCGACGAAACACGGCTAGCAGTGCCGGTTGCCGGGAAGCAGGTCAAAGCGTTCAAGAAGCGGTTCGAAGACGAGTCGGAGCCTGCGAGCGGGAGCGACAACGACAATCGGTTCGGGCCCAGCGGGGAATCGGAGAGCGACGAGTGAAGCCGGTTTTCTTCGGTATCTACCCGTCTCTAGCGCATGCCGGAGGATGCACGGTTTGGTGGGGGTGGATGTCGCGAAGAAAACCAGCCATAGGCGGAATCGGACAAAAAGGCGCATGAACCGGCTCTTACACGGATGGACGCATGAATTGATATTTTGATATTGATTCATAAATGGATCGGCTGATCTAAATGCTAAGTAGTACACATTCATTAGGGGATTGTGCGTATCTCTGTCAAAAGGGATAGGGAATAAAGTGATTTCACTAGGGGAAAAGGGCACCCCCTTTTGGGGAACTATTAAAGGAGAGGAGAGAAGGAGGAGAGAGATCGCGCGTTGGCGAGGACGAAGTGTTGCTGCAGAACCGAGCGCCGAGCTCTCTCTCCTCGAATCGTCGTTCTCTATGAGTGTCGGGAGTTCACGGCCTCTGCTTCGTGGATAGCTCGTGTGCTTCCAGCAGAGTCTCTCCCCTTCCCCTTTCCCCTTTTGTTTTCTTCGAGTCGTGTGGATGTCGTCGGTGTGCGTGAGTAGGACCCCGTGTCGGGTCCGTTACTGGGCTGTCGATTGTAAGCTATTGACTATAGTAATCGGATTCCTATTTTCCTTGCTCTTAATCTCTCTGTGTACTTGCATCTCTCTCTCTCTCTCTCTCTCTCTCTCTCTCTCTCTCTCTCTCTCCTTTGTCTCTCCTTTGTCTGAGACCCCCGTGGTCCCGCCTCTTTCTACACGCACGCGCGTAACAACACAACACCCTTCGGTCCGCATCCCGAGCCAGTTTCGTCACCGACCGGCCGCCACCTCGCCAGTTGCCGTCGGTCCGGTTTTGGTTGGCCAAAACCTTTGCAAGTAACTAGGCCACACCCATTCATTTGATTAAGTTAGTTCAAGTCACCTTGAACTCTCTATGCTCTACATATAGACACAAAATAATAGCTTTTGGCTTTGCTTTATATATTGTAGGATCCTTGTTTGTCCTATCTATGCGGGACATCTCACAGGTTTGTTTTTCTTTTCTTTTCTTTTCTTTTTTCTCGCAACTTCATCCCCACATAACTTCACACTTAGTTGACCATTTGTTATGTAGCAAAGTGCATTCAAAAGCTCTTCAAGACCTCCATCTTTTTGTACCAAGATATTAAACTTATTTAAAATAGTATCTTCACTATTATTGTTTTATATTTCGTGAGAAGAACCACACTCGATTTCGTATGTTCCTCACCATTTTCACACCGTTGCCGAAAATCTTCACGACACTACGAGATGGTGAGACTATTGATGTAAGACGATTTTCATGGTAATCTCCGAGATGGTTGATGCAGACAATGAATCATATTTTTAGTTTACATAGGGATGAGTGATGATGTTGGCAGGTGTTGAAGCATCTTTTCATGAGGAGAGGTAGAGAGTACACTCATGTTGTTTTTGTAGGTACAAGATTTTGGTGATAATCGACGACAATGAGATGGTTGATGTGGACTTGAGGAAGCTAATTTCTTGTTTTTTTATCAGGATGAGTGATGATGGTGTGGGGTTTGAAGCATATTATCATGAGGGTGAGGAAAAGGTTTTTTAGACTCATTCGTTGTTGTCAATACAGGATTTTGGTCGTAATTGGTGAGTTGGCGAGACTATTGATGTACAAGATTTTGGTAATAATCGGCGACATCGAGATGGCTGATGTGGACTTGAGGAAGCTGATTTCCTGTTTTTTTTATCAGGATGAGTGATGATGGTGTGGGAGTTGGTTATCTAAACCATATTTTTGCGGAATGAGAGTGATTGCATTTCATTCATTGGGACTTCCAAATGTTTGCAAAAAGATAGAAAAAACGGTATTGACAGCTTCAATTGGAAAAATGTTGCACAATATGCATATGGCTTGGCTGCCTTAGGTCATCAGTTATTCTCCTTGGGCCTGTCAGATATTCCCAAGGATTGATTAACACAACAATATAACAAATGCTCTTATGGATATGTATCAAGATATGGGAGATGCATTAGCATCACAATATGGTGGATCTACTGCTCATAATGTTGTTTTTCTTGAGAGATATGGAAGGGAAACTCTCACTTTGGGAGCTAGAATTTAATTATTCCTTACATGTTGGGAGTAATGGTGATGATTCACATGCATATGGTGCTTGGTATAAGAAGTATATTTTGTTTTTGGAAAAATAAATAAATAAAATTGTAAGCTTATGGGCAGACAAGCTCAGGTTGTAGCCTTCGGGTGTTTTTCGTTAATACTACTAAAAAAATCTTTGAAGGAAAAAAAAAGGGAACCTTGAGTTTGTAGGATTTCTTCTAAGGAAGCCACATTAAGTTTCAGGGTTCTATCGGTTTGTTCTTGATAAGGTGGGTTGTCTATTTCGACCTCCTTTTTACTTATGTATACTAATGGAGCGAGGGGTAAGATAAGAGTAAATCTTTCTCTTGTTTCAATGAAACTCGCAAGAGTTGGGTTTTCCTTATCTTGGTTTTTTGCATGTCAGTCATCATGAATGACATGTGCATAATTTTGAATTTCTCACATTCCAACGTGAGGATTTGAATAAACCCCTGAGTGAGATGGTAAGATTGTGTATGGCAGGTAGTGTTTCATTTTATTTTGGTATGAACATACTATGCGTACTAGATTTGTTTTCTTTTTTGGGGCTTTTTCTTCATCTTTCTATTAATTATTGTTTGAGTGTTGAATTTGTGTTGCTCCATGCTTTGAGCAATGCATTGGGCACTCATGCCTAAACATACTCCTACTTCTAATGACACAACAACCAACAACGCCAATCTTCTCTTTCATTCCTTTTACTAGAAATCATGTACTAAGTGGTCATGTTGTCCTAGCATGGCGGGGTCTAATGGTAGAAAATGGCGAAATAGGAACAACCATTGAAACAATGTAAATATGTATCTATATGAAAAGAAAAATAAAATAACAAAAGGTAAATATTCAAATAGTTAATGTTGTTGGTTAGTGGGAAAAGGTGAAGGTTTTCAATCATAGTGTTTGTGTGCGGCATGGGAGTATTTTGACGGTTTTCTTCTTGAGTTTTTTCTCTCGGTATTAGGATTAGGAGTTGCACAGGAGACTGCCCTTAAGACACTCATCCATTATTTTCTTCTGAGGTTTTCTTTTCCGTCACCTATTTTAGGGTTTCTCAGTGTTATCTGAGTTGAGTAAAACATGGATATTGGGCCATTTCTTCTCGATTTTCATATTTCTATAGGGTTGGATCAAGGATAACTTGGTTCAACCAAAGCAACGTAAGAGGATATTATCAAAAAGTTGAAAGAGTTAAAAGGGGGTGTGTGGATTGTACATCAACAAAAGGCAGTGTAGTTGTAGGTCGTAGCCACCCCTCACCAAAACTAAAGAAATGTTCTTTTCCTACTATTAACCCATATTTTCTCCTAATCTAATTTCTTCACACCCTACGTTAAAAGGGTTTTCTCATCGTAATTGAATATTCATTGTAATAGATACATCTTAGTCTTAATCTTAAAATATCGTCTTCTGGCTATGTTGTGCAAAAGAGGGAGAGGGTGATTTGCAACATCGTCAACAAAGAGCGATCAAAAGGGGGTTGAATCCACAAGCACCCAGTGATTCCACAAGGTCTTGTCAAATCCACGAGCTCACGTCCTTTGCATGAAGACCCCCTCCAATCCACAAAGGCATTACATGAAGTCTTTCCACAAGGGAAATCCACATGGGATTACATGAATGGGAAACCCTAATCGCATAGTGAATTACTACCAAACATTCTGGAGGCATGTAGTGAGATCTCGTGTAAATTTTCAAATAAATGGTAACAATGATATTCGATAGGAAGAGTAGTTAGAGATGCAAGTTGGAGAATAAGGTTGCAATGGTAGGTCATTCACAACATATGTTACTAACATTGATTCCTTACATATTCATAAATCCTTCCTAATTACAGGCGTTTATGAAACGAGATGGTTGTATAGCATTGTGCATACTCAAATCCCCGTAATGACTTCATATGGCTTATGCTTACAACAATGCTTCATGTTCCTCTTTCCTTACATACATACTTCCAAACCTACAAACACTAGCATAAAAAATATGTACATACATAATAAGAGTCTCCTGACTACCTTCGAGGCTTAACAAAACCATCTTCGCACACAAAAATTAGTCAATGAGGGTTGTAGCATGGATTGAAGCATTTAAGTTAGCAATAGTTCTATAGTTTTTACAAAATCTCTTATATGCAACTTGTCTAAGAGTAAAGTGAATCCTTTTACCATTCAATATGCATAAGACTATAAATGGTACACTTTCCATATGCAAGAAAAAAAACTCAAAAAAATTATGTCATTTCCTCTACAAAAGGGTCAAAGCAACGAAAGTGGTCGGCAGTAAAAACTATTCAACATCTTAAACATGTGGATCTAAACATGGATAAGATTCTTTTGACATTAGAATTTTTATTTTTCGAAACACTTTATCTATCTTCCTCTAGAATAAAAGAAAACTTGGTCTAATTATATATATGGTTGACATAATATCTATTCTCACTTTCATATTTACTCTAAGGGGTGACTCTTCAACAATGGAAACTAGTTAGATTTATGAGGAAATAAGCCCTAGTAGGGCTCATTTATAGCGTAAAATATATGTTTGTGGGGTTCAATTTTAATGTGAAATACCTTTATCCAAAGTTGTAAGATATTTCAATTTAAATCCATGTATATGTCTACATAACAAATTGTTAAGAATGTATGTTTAGATCATTACTCCACATTTCACGAATACGGAATCATTCACTTGCAAATACAATTTTTTTATTTGTTAAGTGTGTTGTTATTTTGACGCCATGGATCGATGAACTACCTAATGTCAAGCAACCTAGACCAAGGCCGGTGCATGAGAACAAATTTGTTCCTACGCGTCTATGTTGACATAATGGCATGCACGATTGAAATGGACTAATGATGAAGGATGAATATAACCAATTATATAATGATATGTTAGCACTATAAGTTGCATGAATGCATTTACACATGTGTTTTCTTCCATTGTGTTTTCAAGTGATAATTGGATGGGACCTCTATAATGCATGCAAAAATAAATCATTGGTATTATTTGTCAATTAGGAAATCACTGTGGATAGATAGTGTGAAAGCAAATAAAAAAAATTGAGAATTGAAAACATTTGTTACTATTTAAATTTTTTATGTGTTCTTGACTTTTTAATCAGAGTGGGCACGAGGCTAGAGTATAAGTCAATATGCATAAAAGAAAAGAAAAGAAATAGAATAAAAAAATTTAAAGCTTTTTATTCTGCATCTAGAGTTGATGCCAATCATTGATCAACAAATGGATAAAGCTGCATCTAATTGAACAATAAACAATTGTCTTCTTTTATCTTGAAAGTTATTGAACCTTTTCAAAGTTGCATGAGCAACGCATACATGTAACAAGATGGGTATGGAATTATTATAAGATTTTGCATTTAAGTATGTTGGAGTACTTCTAAATTGGCTAGTGTGTTTCTCTCATGTCCTATGTCACATGTCACGGTGTTAGGATCCATAACCTTAGCTTGCACATGTGGACAAAGCTTCTACATTAAAGTGCAACTGTTTCCCCATATTAATCTTTATGATAGGCTTGCCTCATAATAAACCATTGAGATATTGTTAACAACAAGCACTTTAGGTATCAACCCAAGGTTATCAATTCAAATCCAATTACTCTGCATATCACTTTTCCTAGAGCCCATAGTCATATATCACTTATACTACAATACACACCACCTTGATGTGTAAAAGTGGAGTCTCTAAATTTGTGTGTGTGTGAAAAAACTCAACTATATATATAAATATGTTTGAAAAATACTACAATGGTAGCACAACAGAGTATGGTCACCACTCCGTGGGTAGTGGGACATGTTGAATTGCAAATAAACAAGATGAACCCTCCACTGAGGAAAAAATTTATAGTTCCACCAATAAAGAAAATGTCCACATTAATACTCCCTTCACTTTCATAGATATGTTTTGACTCCATACCTACCATCAAATATAAGAGCATTGTGCATATCCCAATTATGGTGCAATCCCCAATATATTCGATTTTGGGTTAACCTGTGTCAATTATGCAAACACCCAATGTCTTGGCATCAAATAACGTTGTGATAAAACTTGCCAAATTTGAGAAATGTAACTCCAAACTTGACAAACAATTGTACATTGTATGAAACAATGATTATTATCTTCCATTTGACCAATGCAAAAGAAGCAATTGCTCGTTATTAATCTACATCATTTTAGAGTTGATTCCAAATGCAAACCCCCAATCAAAAGTCTCCAAATGAAGACCATTGCTACAAGTGGCAATTTAGAATGTCATCTATGTTTTAAGATCTTCCATAATCCATTGCTAGAGTTATGTAGTTTCCAATATTGTTAATCCTTAGATGATAGGCATCGAAGAGACTTAATGGAGCAACAATACAAGAGATTAGTAGTCACTCGTAAAAATGATGTTGGACCCCATAAACATCAATCAACCTCGTAAATAATTGCCAAGTGTTACATCCTCCTTATCAATACAAGAGATTAGTAGTCACTCGTAAAAATGATGTTGAAGCCTTAATCGTTGTCCTCCCAAGTGTTACATCCTCCTTATCAATGAAATGTAGGACAACACATATCTATGGTTGTGAGTATGAACACAAGTCTTGCATTTATGAAAACCTACATACCATTATAAGCATACATATATAATTCCAATATTGCAACTCTCCCCAAGCGCTTAGGGGTTGCTAGATGGTTATATGCAACCTATGTGTTTATCCACTTATCCCTCTTCCTCCACACCAAATGTCGAAGAGGTTGCTAAATGGAATGCAAATACTTCTTTGTCCATTGTAGCAATGACACGTAATATAATATCATGGTATTCATGATACATTGTACAACCTTCAAGCATACGTGAAATGAACAAAATTGTGACTTCCAATACATGAACTTTTCTCTTAACTTCCTAGACTTCCATTCCCTCAATTGGCCATTCATAAC
This sequence comes from Azolla caroliniana, assembly GCF_043228905.1. Classification (NCBI taxonomy): domain Eukaryota; kingdom Viridiplantae; phylum Streptophyta; class Polypodiopsida; order Salviniales; family Salviniaceae; genus Azolla; species Azolla caroliniana. Next base: position 253,440 of record NW_028230442.1, read on the forward strand.
ATTCATTCTAATGAATATCCCTAGTGTCAAAATTTTGAGTCTTGTCTAACCAAGGATACTTACCATCCTACACATTCCAAATCCCTCTCAATGAACTTCCTCCAATTAATTTCCTCTCTCTCTCTCTCTGGGCCAAATTTGGTCTTAGAAGACGTTAATATATCTTTCTCTCTCTCTCTCTCTCTCTCTCACACACACACACACGCACGCACGCACACACACACGCACACGCACGCACGCACGCACGCACAAACCCAAGAAGATGGTCTTGATAAAACTTGAATGTACAAACATTAATTATAGAGCTTTCAATGGATTGGGAAAATATTATTAAAAATTATTTGAATACAGACTACTTGCATGCCAAAAAGTCATTTATAAACATTGCCTAAATAGGAAATGCCTCTTTAAAAAGGGAACCAATATGGCTACAAGTAGCTTATTAGTTACGGGTTTCAATGTCACAAACCTTTTATTAAGTCTTCGATTCAGTTCGCATGGTGCATCATAATCATTGATGCTTCCAATATGAAACTATATTTAAAGGCAAACTTGGAATTGTGATAAGAAACTCTATTACAAATAATATGGAGAAAACAACAAACACTCATGGAGTTTGGAATTCTTGTAAGTTCACTTATATGTTCCATAGTTTGTGAATGCATGGAATTCCTGTAATGTGAAAAAACGTGCGTTTTATAAGACTTTTGGGCTAGTGATTAAAGGCAAACTGCAAAAGTAAGTTCCCCTAAATTGAGTTTGGCCATATGTTCGTTGAGGGTGTGCATATTTTGGGTGCAACTTTTGGAAGGCATGTGTGGAATACACACATATATGATATATGTATGTATACATAATACATATGCATGTAATGGGGAGGAGGAAGGGGGGTGTGTGTTGGGGGAGGGGAGGGGGGGAGATAAAACGAAAGTCAACGAAGAGGGTTGCTTTTGGTTTGGTTTGGTTTCAGATATAAGGGAATTAAGAACGAAAAAGTAGCATACATACATACATACATACATACATACATACATACCACATATGTATTGTACATAGGATTCTCCCTATCGCATTTCTTTTGTGTTGTGTATATGTACATTATACATTATTTGTTAGTTTTTTGTATTTTTTCAGTAAATATTCATCAACTTTATCGTGGTTGGATGTCATGGAATCCCGTCTCATCATCATCATACACGGGGAAGAAAGAGACGACAGAAGTGGACGGGGGGACATGCAGATACTACTACAATCGATGCGAGCCATGAGACCTTGAAAAAGCATACATACGTTGTGATCGATCAATGATCATAACACAATGCAATGGATGGATGAATGGGTCGCAATGGTCCATCCAATGATGTATGTATGTATGTATGTATGTATGCATGTATGTATGTATGTGGGATGCAGGATGCTCTCACATGTACAAATGTGTATGGATACCATGATGGGGTGTGGGGGGGGGGTGCTACACGCGTGATGGTGAAATACATAGAGAGATAACGAGCGTGTTGACATACAGCTAGCTAGCTACCTAGACTCTCTCTCTCTCTCTCTCTCTCTCTCTCTCTCTCTCTCTCTCTGTGCGTATTATGCTTTTGGGAGCGAGGGTTGAATTCTGTGCCTTCAGTCCACCTTCTCCCTATAAATTAAAGTCAGCGCCCCCTCCTCTCCTTCATCCTTCATCTTCTTCTTCTTTACACAGCTTTCCTCTGTGTTTTATTATTACTCTGTTTTCTCTCTAAGTCCTCTCACTCTGTTTCTTCGGTGCTCTTGGTGTGAAAAGCTACTCTTCAACTGACCAATTCCTCTGTCCTACGCTCTACCTCCAAACACCACCAGTCAGTCTGCTCTACTCTGCAGCCAATCCAGCAGCTATGGAGCACCCTATTCACAGTGATGATGGAGACCTCACAGCCATTGTTAGAGCAGGATTCTCCTTATCAACTAAGTCTGCCGTGACTTCTTCTTCTTCCCAGTTTCTGATTCCCCCTGTTTTCTCCAATTTCGCCGGCGGCATTTCAAGCTCGCAAAACAACGCCTGTTGCCACTTCTCAAACCCTAATTCAAGCTCTGCCATAGATTCTGGTACTTATAACATATCCTTTTCTTCTGCGGCTGCCGCTCCCACTTCTACGACCGCCACTACCACTCAGCATATGCTTAATCCTAATGATGTGATGAAGGGGCCTTATCACAACATGACCTATGGCGGGCACCTCATTAAACAAACTTATGAAGCAACCAGACCCCCCCTTTCCCCTTCCCCTTCCTCTTTCTCTTTCTCCTCTAATTCCTCGTCGCCGTCGACATCTTCTTCACCTTCTGTCTCTATACCAGTCATGAAAACAAGAGAAACCAAAAGAAGGTACTAGAAACTCCTTCCCTCAACTTTTGTGTTGGGCAATTTTGTTTGTTTATTGTGTGTGTGTGTGTGTGTTACATATATATACTGTTTGATTAATGTGTTTATACTGAGTTTTGGTTGTGATTGCAAATGATATAGAGGGGCAAAAGGCAGTGGGTGTAGAAAAGCTGCAGCCCAGAAGAGAGTGGTTCATGTGCCAGCAACAGCGAGTGGAGCAGGGGCAGGTGAAAATGGCCCTCCTTCCAATCCGACGGACATGTGGTCCTGGAGAAAATATGGCCAAAAGCCCATAAAAGGCTCTCCATATCCAAGGTATGGAAGACACATGACATGAATGTGGACAAACATATATGTATATATATGTAAATGCTATGGAATATGTGGTCATGCATGCTTCCATTCATTGGAGGGTGTTGGTATTTGTGGATTAATTTTGCTTTCCATTTGCAGGAGTTATTATCGGTGCAGTAGTTCTAAAGGCTGCCCTGCAAGAAAGCAAGTTGAGAGAAGCCTGAAGGACCCCAGCATGCTCATCTTCAGTTACACATCAGAGCATAACCATTCCTGGCCACTCTTGAATCGGGCTCCTCCTCCTCCTCCTGCTCTTCCTCTCGCTTCCTCTTCTTCATCATCTTCATCTCCGAATCAAAAAAACCATCAACAACAACTACCACCATTAAGCCCTAATTTACAAGACACAAAGTCTCCTCCGAGTAGCGTTAACACAAGCGATATGAACTCGGAATCTAGTGCGAATGATGATGATGATGATGGTGGTGATGGTGATGGTGATGGTTCCTTGGCATCATCAACATTCCATGTCTCCAATGGAACAGCGATCTCGCCCTCACATGAGCAACAGTGCGACGACTTTCTTCTTCATGATGCCCTGTTCACAGAAATGGTAGAGGACATGCAAGGGGGGGGCCAAGCGTGGTGGTCCATGTCCATGGACATGTCCATGGACATGGAGGAGGGAGGTGTTCTTGGCTTGCTGCATCATCATGTGGACACGGAGGAGGAGGACCCTTTCAATGCTATTTTCGATTGGTCCACCATTATCACCGGTTTCAATCATGTGGTGCAATAATGACACACACGCTTTGGCATCTCTTCGATGCCTCGTCAAAGCATGAATGAATACATACATATCCTTCCTTCACCTTGTATGATACAAAATCAACCGATTGTTTAGCATACATACATATATATAATTCACTCAGCATACATAGGAGGCTAGGTTCACCATGGGTGTTTGGATACCAATGGTTGTGCGAAAAATGCGAGCAACGTAATGTTTGCTTGTACCATGCACCCTACTTTTTTCCTGGTTTGGCACCATTCATCCATTGTGAACCTGCCCTTACATAGGTTTCCTTGTTGTAACCTACCCATAGAACATGGAAAGATTCGATATTATAATCTATAGCACAAACAGGCGAGGTTCACCATGTATGTTTGGACACAAACGGTTGTTGAAAAGGCAAGCTATATTTGCCACGGGTTTCTACCAGCCGTTGTTTTTTCATGGTTTGGCCCCATTCATCCATCGTGAACCAGCCCTATCATATAGGCTTCCTTGTAACTCACTCATGTAACATGGAAATATAACTGATGTTAAGATCTTTCCTATGGTTTTATTTCACTTTATTTATTTTTTATCTTGGATGCTTTTCATATGTTTGGTTTAAATTTTCGAGCATCATGCTTCCCAAGAGATTGCTCTAGCAACAATCTTTGTTCATGAAAGGACATGCATGATCCATGGGGTAAGAGACCACTGCCATCTCATAAACATTGGATTCCTACACTACCTTGTACATGGATGAAAAAGGAAGTTATCAAATATCATCTCAGCTCACGAGTTTCAATGCCTAGATGTAGAGAGCTATGCCACTTTTATAAAATAAAAGAAATAAAAAAGCAATCATTTTCTCGGCGAGCCTTTAAAATAAAGGCAAATCAAGTTCAAATATAGCCTTATTACTTATGCAAATATATATTGTAGAGGTATCCGCGAAACATGGTTTTGAGAGGAGATTGCTTGAACATATGGAAACTTTATGGTAGACACCTTATTACAAATAGAAATCAAAGGACAACGTTAAATTGAAAACTCTAATAGGAAAAGTAACCTTGAAGACCAAGCATGAACAATGAGCATAAAACTAAGCTAAACGACATCACTAGAAAAGCAAAATCCTAAATTCCATAGCTTGCGAAATTTATTTTGCTTTGACAAAAGAAATATACACAACTTCCAACACATACTTTTATCTTTGACGCTCAGTGAATCTCTCATTCAAGTGATGCACGTGAACCATAACTAGTTTTTCCCCATCTTTTGGCATCAAATGCAATTGATGAATTCCACAAACTTGGTATTTTGCAACGACATGTCCTAACATGCTTGAGTTCCCATATAGCATCAAATTTCCTTCATCATGCCTAAGATCTTAGATCATATCAATTCTATGACAACTTTCATTGTTTTATCTCATGACATAATTCGTTTTCATTCCATCTTTCTTTCAACCTCACCCTAAGGGTACACTCTCTTTTTTTCTAAAACAAAATATCCTTCCATTAGTTGTATAAAAAGGTCCTAACAGCTACAACATACAAAGTATTTTTTCCCCAAGCCCGTCTTGTATAAGATGATGGCTGAGGAAACAAGTCTACATTCTCCAAAGTAGAGAAAACAATCCACTAATTTGCAAGTTATTCCATATCCATAGACAACAACAAAAGTAGCTATATTCGGAAACAAGCCCTCGCAGCTCGTAGTTATGAACCATTTCAATACTTCTTCAACCTGCTCCTATTCAACATAATCTTTATCCAAAAAATTGAATGCCACCACAAGCTTTCAAGGTAGAGAACAATGTATTCCATGCTTGTCCATCTCGGATTTGAAGGCGATCAAATACGCTGTGTAGTTTTTCAAGACAACCACATTTCACATTCTTGATTGTAAACTCAAGAAGTAAGCTTCCTCTTTCCACATCAACCATCTCGCCGGTTACCACCAAATTCCTATACATACAACCAAAAAGTAAGTCAAGTTTCCTCGTCTCCCCATGAGCTTATGCTTCAACCCCCACACCATCATCACTCGTCCTTATAAAAAACAGAAAAACTACTTCGTTAAGTCCACATAAACCATCTCGCCGATTACCACCAAATTCTGGCACATATAACAATCAAATGAGTCTAAAATCCTCGTCTCCTCGTGACAATATGCTTCAGCTTCCACACCGTCATCACTCATCCTTATCCAAAACATAAATTCTACTTCATTAAGTCCACATCACCCATCTCGCCGAATACCACCAAAATCCTACACATACAACAAAACAATGAGTCTTGTTTCCTCATCTCCTCGTGAGAATATGATTCGCCCCCCACGCCCTCATCACTCATCCTTATCCCAAATATAAATTTTGCTTCATCAAGTCCACATCAAAGATCTTGCCGATTACCGCCAAAATCACGTACATACAAACAACCAATGAGTCTAGTATTCTCGAGAGAATATGCTTCGACCCCCGCATCACCATCACTTATCCTTATCAAAAACATGAACTCTGCTTCATTAAGTCCACAACAACCATCTCTCTCTCGTTGATTTATCACCAAAAACATGTACCTACAAAAATAAAATGACACTCTCTCCTCGTCTCCTCGTTAAATTATGTTGTAGCCCTCAACACCATCATCACTCATCCTTATCCAAAATACAAAAGATGCTTCATTTTCCGCATCCACCATCTCGCTCCTATCACTCCACAAGATTGCCCCTATCACATCCGCCTCTTTTATGTCCTTCATGTCAACTTGTAAGTTAAAAATTGGAAGAATGCACTATATACTGTAGCAATTGTTGCAATTGTCGTTGCTCAATGTCAACATCTAGAGTCTCAAAATCGAGCCTTACACTTGAGAAACCAAATCTAGGCTTGGCACTAATGGTGTTTTGTAGGTACCACCAAAAACATGTACCTACAAAAACAAAATGACACTCTCTCCTCGTCTCCTCGTTAAATTATGTTGCAGCCCTCAACACCATCATCACTCATCCTTATCCAAAATACAAAAGATGCTTCATTTTCCGCATCCACCATCTCGCCCCTATCACTCCACAAGATTGCCCCTATCACATCCGCCTCTTGTATGTTCTTCATGTCAACTTGTAAGTTAAAAATTGGAAGAATGCACTATATACTGTAGCAATTGTTGCAATTGTCGTTGCTCGATGTCAACATCTAGAGTCTCAACATTGAGCCTTACACTTGAGAAACCAAATCCAGGCTTGGCACTGAGCCTAAGCTCCATACTAGTTTGTTCATTTCCCCCCCTTTTATCGGCCACATATTGCCCTAGTGACCTTTCTACTCCCTTGTCCAACCTACTCCTAGGGAGAATTTCATGTTTGCAAAATACTCATTAGTTCCAAGAAAAAGAAAACTCAAATTATACCCTCATTTCTTTTATCCCTTAAGCAAACAAATGTACTAAAAACATACAAACCAAAACTCAAACAATTCCACATTTACAAACATTACACATTTACAAAAAGTTCTAGACTGAAAGTATACAAGCTCCCCTCCCCACCCACCTCCCACACACACATTATATATGTACATGGGCGCACACGAGTAATAGTAGAATATATGACAAACACCCACTTTACATATTACAAAGTGCATACACAAATAAACTTCAAATATATTACGAAACACGTTACATCTAGATGTGTCCACACATTTACCCTCAATTACAACATAACACTTACAAGTGTATCTTCACAAATTTAAAAGGGGGAAACATCATGAGCACAAACGCATGACATCTACATGCTCGACTTCCGCTAATTGACATAGCCAATATTATCAAATCCATCTTCCCTAGGTCACAACTCCGGTGGTCCTACTCATATCTTTCCCACCCTTCATGTAGATCCTCAAAACATTGTGTCTTGCCGAAGGTAACACCTTGAATTTTTTTACGTGGCATTTCTAAAAACCCACGGATGGGTTGTTGCAATTCATCATCCTTTTAGCACTTGTTCAAGAAGTTGATAGATTGAGTATGTATGGGCTCCATTTGGGTTCAATTTAATTTTATTTCATGGGCTGGGAGAGTGAATCGAACCGAATGAACCATTTACACAACAAAAACTAAACGAAACCGTTTAAACTCGAGCCATTGCAACCAAATGTAAGGAAAAGTTGAAACCATACCAAATCATCTTAATCACAAATCTAAACTAAACTGTTTATGTCAAATTAATTAAACAATTAAAAGAAAAAAAACTAAATTAAACACATATTTTCCCCCAAAAAACACTGATTCACATAAGTTAGCAAACAAAGTTCAACCATTAAGATCCTTTTATCTAGCAATGGGCACGGTTTCAGCTCAAACCGAACCGAACCGTTAAGCCATGGTTTAACGGTTTATTGCTTCCAAAAAATTTTAATGGTTTGGATTTTCGATAAACGGTTTGGTTTGGTTCTAAAACTCGGGTTTATAGGTTTGGTTTAAAGGTTTATAGGTTAACTTTTGTTTTACCTTAATAGTTTATTGATTTAATGGTTTAATTAATAGTTTTTTATTGATTTAATAAATTTATCTTAAATGCTTATTTAATTTAATATATTTTTGTTTATTTAGATGTTTAATTAGTTTAATTTAAGTGGTTAGGTTTAATTTTTTTATTAAATGGTTCGGTTTGGTTTCAACTATTTCTTAATTGGTTTGGTTTCAATACTAAGAGTTCATAAACGGTTTGGTTTGGTTTTTGTTTTAAATAAACTGTTCGGTTTCGGTTCAATTCGGTTTCTTTGCCTTGAAACTGAACTGAACCGAAACCGAACTACACCCATTGCTACTTTTATCCAACAACTCCGAAAACCAACAACAAAAAAGCAAAACTCACACTGGCCTTCCCCTCACAAATTTGATCATAATCCCCACCCCCTCATTTACAACAAAATCATCCCACCTAATCTTTTACAACAAAGTTATCCGAGTACCACAATTATGGTAACTTACGTGTACCACAACTATACATATTTACATCTCCTGTTCACTAATGGGAGCCATTGGTGGAAACAACCACTTGGGTGCTTGGTAGTTCCATTTAGGCCCTATCGAAGATTTGAACATCATAGGAAAACCACCCCATTTCAACAAAAACTTTGATCGTGCCCTTTCGGCTTTGTCCAATTCCCCCTGAATCGAGACATATTTTAGTTAAATTAATTAAGTTATTAAACAAACAATTTTTTTAATGAAGCCATCCAATTAATTAAACTATTAAATCATAAGGCGGGAAAAAGTAGTTAAGCAAGAAACCTATAAATTGTAATATGCTAAAGCGGAGTTTCGAAGCCAAACCAAACTAAACCAACATGTTTAATGATATTTAAAAACCAAACAAAGCCAATTAACTATATATCATACCAACTTGAGGTGATATCAAGCGTAGACAATGACAACAAGAAGAGCATGTTTCTCTCCACCCTTCAAGAGCCATTATGAACTATCCCTCGGTGTCGTCAACATCATTCATACTTGCATATTTGTCATGGATCATATTTAGACAAGCCACAAATCCCATATAAATGGTCTATGGTAGGTCCTTCCAACAATTAATGAATCATCACCTTCAATTATGCTCTCCAATTCATAGAGAGTAGCAGACAAAACAACCTTTTTTTTGGACTTGCCACTATGTTGTTGTCCTATGAGCACGCCACAATGTTGGCCATTCATGGACTTATAACCATATAATTAATGTATAAGTATGCACATGTAATACTAAAGGGGCCAAGGATAGAATGCCACATAATTGATTTGTTGTGAAGGAATATAACAACAATCGAAGTCAAGCACTTGATGATGTAAGCAAGCATGATAAAGTTGTAGAAAAGACTTAACTATTGTACAGACGAATAACATAGAACAATACATTCATTTTTTTATATTTTTTAGTGTGTTAATTACAATGTTGTTGATGTGTGTAGTTGTTGTTTGCTAGTGTAATCGCCTTGCGAAGTTCAAACATTAAACATGTTCATGCCATCTACTGCCAATTATATGTTATTGACATTAACAACGATTTCCCTTTATACGAATTGGCCCGTTGTGACCACTTGTACATGCACTATGCGATGACCCCTCTAACAAACAACGCATGGGTTGCCAGTGGCCACCAAGGTTTTGTAAAAGTTCAGAACATACAGACGCTTGAGTAAAATGCAACTAAGTGCACATACAATCGACGATTAATCGACCACCACGGTACAAACATAATAAGCATTGTTAGTGGATCCATGTTCACTCCACTAAGAGAAGAAGGCTCCATTTTTATGGTTCTCTCGGATTTGTGTGATGCCGTTTGTCTCGGTTTTACAAATTACATACCTACAAAGCACAACAATACATATGTATGTACACTAAAAATGAGGGCCATGTACATATGTTGTACGTTCATGCCATTGCCTCTCTCTGTCTGTCTCTCAAGTAAAAGACAGACAGACAGAGCCCTCTGCATCAGCATCGTCACCATCACCATCACCATCACCATTAGAATCTGAAGACTAGATCTTTCTTTAATGTTTCCCAATAGCGTCTTTGCCCTTAAAGGATGTGGCGATACACGCATGTTAGAGATGTATTCAGAATATGCAGGTTGTTAATGCCGATTCTTCTTCTTCTCTGAAACCTACCTTTATTTCGCACGCTCTTTTTATTTATCTAGTTTACATTACTGACAAGATTTTGAGATAGATATTGCATCGAGTGAGGACGCATCTGGTAGAATCAAAGCTCGGTTATCTGCACTCTCTGCATTTGCAGAATCTCAAGGCCTCACTGGGTGGGTATATCTTATTGTTATGTTGTTTTATGTAACTCGTTGTTTTGAACATTTAGTTTATTTGTTTATTTTTGTTCAAGTTTTGTTGTCCACGTTTGGTGATTTATTTGTTTTTGAAAAGAGTTGTGTTATTTATTGATTTGTTATCAACATTTTGTGGTCTATATGTTCGGGGAATTTAGCTGTTTTATGTGTTTGCAATATGTTTTATCATTTAGTCGTTTGATGTACTTTAACCATTTAGGTTACTGATGTATGCTGAATATTTAGTGGTTTGATGTGCTTCAAATGTTCAGTATTTTAGATGCAATTTCAAAATTTAGTCTCTTGATGTAATATTTTTAAAATAAGTGCAAAAATTAGTTTTTCGATGTATTTTCCAAATTTAGCCATTTCAGGAATAGGATTGATCTATGTGTCTTTTGTTGCTCCAGGAGTGCCGCACTTGAAGGACTGAGGAGGATCAAGAGTGATCTCAGTTGGGAGGTAAAATTCCTTGTAATAGAAGCTAGGCCACATTTCTGTACATCATGAGCATGTCTCTTATGTATGCCATGTAGGAATAAATCGAATGACCTCTTTCATGAATAATGTGATATCAACTTCTAGTTACATTTATAGACTTTCCATATGATGCATATGTGTAGTGCTTGCACTCACAGAGGTGTTGATGAATTAGGACGAGAGATGAGAGAGTTCTGCAAAAACACAAAATTGAGTTAAGGTTTACACAGTTTTCCTTAACACTGAATTGGTTATAGGTTTTAGCCATGCCACATGAATTCAAAACTTTCTATTCATATTCTGGTTATATGGACCTTACCCATAAGAAGAAATAAGAAATAAAACAGGTTTTATAATTTAGCCTTAAGGCAGAGCTCTACACCCGCATGCCATCTTGTAATTGGTAGTGTAAAGCTAATAATGCTAAGGAAGTTTTAGGGAATGAGCCAAATGATCTGCCATAGTTGTCATATGGAAATTACTCGGTACTTGCTAAGTGAAGGGTTGATGCCCTCATATCCATTTGAATGGTACGTGTCTTAAATGAATTTCAATCATAACATTTTTTATGTGCCTGGGTGAGGGTTTGTTCCAAGTTTCCATGCTAGCTAAATGCTGAATACTCCAGGAAAGAATGAACTGCTTATATTAATGTGAATGATTTGCTGACTATGTCAATAGTCATGGGGCATTAAATGGTAATATCATGTTGTATGGCAGCTAACAAACTCAGCTCGATTTGCATTGTTCTATGGATTTGTCTTCTTCATTTGCCGGGAAAGAGGACAAAAAAGTCTCGGTAAGAATATTTTTGCCATTATCCACTGATGCTTTGTCTTTTACCTTTGGTAGTACATGGACTTCGATTTTAGTGTTATCTGTGATAACACATGGATCTACAAAAATTTCTAGCTGTCAGCACTTCTGTTGAGGCCTGGCACCTATCTATGTCAGGACGCTTTCGACTTCTTGATCAATGGTGTTCTTTTGTTCAGGTAATCCTCTCAACAGCTGTAAATTGTAATAGTGTTTCATGCTACAAAAGTTTATATTTTGGCACGAATCAGATGTGCCATTCAAGGTTTGAGCATTTAATAACATTGATACTATAACCGAGATTGTTGTATTCCATTATCTGTTTCATTTTTATTTTATCTTTTCTGTCGGGTAATGATAGTTCTTAGTGATCAGGTCTCTGCACACACTTATACAAAAATGTATGGTTGTCTTTAAGGCTACTAGAATTTCTATCATCTATTCATGTTTTCTTCTTCTGTCATTGCAGTGTGGTTTCCATTTTCTGTTTCATTGTTGTGCTAAAAAATTGCTAGATGTTTTTCTCTTTGCTGGGTTGTCCATCGATTACATATGGAACAAATGATATGCTGATACATTTGCTCACATGACCCATGAACAAATATATCCCACCCAACTACCTTGGTACTAAATGTATCCCTCCAACCAACGCCATTTTTACACTCATTTTCTTTAAACTTTAACCGATATTGCCAATATGGCATTATCATTGTATAAATGCATATTTACACATCATGTCTTTATCGAGATTGGCTAGAATCAACCTCCCATAAAAATGTCACCAAGGTTGTCTTAACAATGTGCCTGTGGATATCCACACATTTCGTCTACTATGAGATTGTCAAGAATCGACCTCCTCGACAAGGTGGCATATTATATCAAGGATTCATTGTCATTTCAGAGCTTACAATGATGTTGTCAATGTGGTCTATCATTGTACATCACCCTCAAATGAAGCTTTATGGATGCCTAATTCGAGTTGGGAATTAAGGTTGTGTTGTAGTAGTGTTGAATGGGTTTTCTCCATTGAAAATTGCTGAATCCATTAGGGACCAGGAATGCATGTAAAAGCCCTTCAACCTATGACTCATTCAGTATCCTTCTGGATAATTATGAGAAAAACTGTTAATTGCAGCGGAACAGTTGTTAAAAAAAGAAGTCACAGCCAAGCTTTGAGAAGGCTGTTAGACAGCAGTAGAAAAATAGTTGCAAAAAGTAGAGACATCCAAAGAGCAGAGCCTGTTTGCAAGTAGCAACAAAAATAAAGCTCTTACAAAAGAGGATGGTATAACCTATTTATACAAAATTGGGGAACGTGGGTGAAATGGCTATTTTGGTAGTTAAGTGCCTGTTGTACTACCGAACAGGTACAATAAATGAGGAATAAGAGGGAATAATCTTGGAAAAGTGGAAGAGAGAAGGCATTTAAAGATTTGCAGATTCTAGAGAGAGAAGAATCTAAGAAGTGAAAGAAGAAAGAAACATATATTCTAGAGAGAATGTAGAGGAGAGATAGTAAAGATGAAAGAGAGTGCAGGTCTGGAGCTTCCACCCTCCAATACATCCTCAGAGCTCCAGAATGGCGGTCCAACATTGGATCAACTGAGGAGCTGATCAATGGCTTGCCTTGGAAGCGGCTTAATAAACAAATCAGCCACATTTTCTTGAGTAGGACAATAGTTCAAGTTGATGATTTGTGATTTCACTAATGGTAGTGCACTTCAATATGTTTTGTTCTACCATCAAATGCTGAGCTATGTGCCAATGCACAAGCGCTTTGGCTGTCAGTAAAAACTTGATACAAAACACCAATGTGGCAAAGTAGTTGCATTAACCAAAGCAACTGACAAGAAGTATCCATACAGGCGCGATATCCAACTTTTGTCGATGAAGTAGAAACTGAATTTTGCTTCTTTGATTTCCAAGAAATTAAGCCGTAGCCTTACACAAAATATTAACCAGATGTGGACCGTCTAGAATAAATATCACCTGCCCAATCAGCGTTTGAGTAACCAACAAGCTCAATGCCGCCTCTAAAAGAGAGACTATATTCGATTGTGTTGGCTAGATACTTAAGAACTCAAATAGTTGCATGCCAATGACTTTGTCTTGGAGCAATTAAGAATTGGCTGAGATTACTCATACTATAAGGCAAATCAAGCCTAGTGTAAGTTAAATGAGGAAGAGACCCAATTAACCATCTATATTTTGTGATATCTTCAAATATGGGTGAATCATCCTCACCAAATAGCTTTGAGTTTGGATGCATGGGACATGAGAGTGGCCTGCAATTTGATAGGTCACCGGTCTCTTTCAAGGAGCTGGTTTAGTGTAAGTTAAGTGAAGAAGAGACCCAATTAACCATCTATATTTTTTGATATTTTCAAATATGGGCGAATCATTCTCACCAGATAGCTTTGAGTTTGGATGCATGGGACATGAGAGTGCCCTGCAATTTGACAAGTCATCGGTCTCTTTCAAGTAGCTACCTGAGATACCTATATTGGTTGAGGAAGATACCACCATGTGATTGGTAGACCTCCATGCTTAAGAAGTAATGAAGAAGTCCTAAGTCAGTCATTTCAAGTGTGGTTTTGAGGTCAACACGGAGCTGCTGGATTTTAGAAGCAAGGGTCCCGGTGCTTAGAAGGTCATCAATATATAATATGATCAAGCAAAACAAATCAGCTTGGGAAAAGACATAGATATTGCTGTTAGCATAACTGTGCTGAAACCCAAGAGAGAGAAAGAATGCATCAATTTTGTCATGCCAAGCTTTGAGAGCTTTCTTTAAGCCATGCAAGGCTTTGTGTAATATGTAGACCATGTTTTTCCACTCTGAAGGTTGTTCTCGATAAACATCCTCTTTCAAGTCACCATTAAGGAAGGCTGACTTGACATCCATTTGAAAGATATGCCATTTGTTGTGAGTAGCAAGTTCAAGTGCACATTGAATAGAGGCACCTTTGGAGCAAAGGTTTCCTCATAGTCCACTCCTTCCACTTGTGAGTAGCCCTTTGCAACTAAGTGTGCCTTGTGCTTATTCAAAGTACCATCAACATGGTACTTGGTCTTGAAAATCCATTTCAGTCTAATGACTTGCCTATATTGAGGCCGAGGAACCAGCTCCCATGTGTGATTCTGCTCAATGGAATTAAGTTCAACTTCCATTGCCGCTTTCCACTTCGGAAGAACAAGATCTTCTTTAGCTATAATGGGTTCTTGTGATTGTACAATTGTGCACAATAAGGCAAAATTGCATGAGTGAAGAGGTTGTTCTGACTTGCGTGTTCTTCTGATGTTGGTAGGAGAATCAATTGTATACTCATGAAGTTCAACATTGGAGAGATGGGAATAACTAATGGTGGCTTGAAGCCACTTTGGAAGTGGTGGAAACTGGTGTGTACAGGGAGACGAAACAATTGGAGTTGAGGGATAGGTTTGAGTTGGTAGCAGAGTTAGAGTAGGAGTGGGAGGAGATGGGGGCTTGAAGGCGAGGCATTTCCGTATGGAATAGGAGATTTTGGAGCAGCTGGGATTCCAACGGTGAACTCAAGTAGAATCCTAGAGTCATCCAGCTTAGACTCCGCAAAAGGAAAATCCCTTGAGATGACTAGGGACTTTGATTCTAGATCCTAGAATAGGAGATTCCGGAGTAGCTAGGATTTCAACTGTGAACTCAGGTAGAATCCTAGAGTCATCCGGCTTAGACTCCACGAAAGGAACACCCCTAGAGATGACTAGGGACTTTGATTCTAGATCCCACACCCTGTAAGCTTTAGATTGCATGCTATAACCAAGGAACTTGCACTTCTTGGTTCTGGACTCAAATTTAGTCCTTTTATCATTATTTGAAATGCGAACATAAGTATCACAACCAAAAACTTTTAAGTGAGTAACTGAGGGTTTTACATGTGTAAATTGCTGTGTTGACAGCTTCACCCCAAAACGAGAGAGGAAGATCAGATTGAGAGAGCATTGTATGAGCCATCTCTAGATCTAGTAGGTTCTTCCTCTCTACCACACCATTTTGTTGAGGAGCATTGGGTGTAGAAAATAGGTGACAAATGCCTCTTGAGAGCAAAAACGGTTGAAAGCTTGTAAGATAAACTCTCCACCATTGTTGGACCTGATCTTTCGAACTTTCTTTGATGTCTCATTCTCAACAAGAGCCACCCATTCTTGAAATTTGGTGAAGGTGTTACATTTTTCTGCAAGCAAATAAATCCAAACTTTACATGATAAATCATCAATGATAAGCATGAAGTAGCATGCACCACCAAGAGTAGTGGTTCTCATTGGATCACAAAGATCTAAGTGCTCTAACTCCAAAATAGATGTTGCACTGTGAGTGGCTTGATGAGGGAAAGGCTCTTGATGTTGCTTGCCATGAAGACAAGCAACACATGGGTTACTTATAGTTTTGAAAGGAGGAAGACCCTCGACTAGCTGTGAAGAGGATAGCTTTTGAAGAGTGTCATAGTTGAGACCAAACCTAGCATGCCACGACATGGGATCTTCGTGTGTCACAAAGGCATGACAGCCCTGAAGTATATGAAGAAGATGAGATTTGGATTTTTCCAAGGGACCGTGGGAACTTTTCAGGCGGTATAAACCCCTTTCTTGTGTGCCACTAGCTACAATCTGTGGGCTGTTGGTGGTAATGGCTTCCAAAGCTGAGCTATCAAAGTAGATACCATAACCTTGCTTATTGTTTTGGCAGATATGCAAGGCACATGTAGCACATCTTGAAGAACGACAGGTTCGTCATTTGGAGAAGTGTTAAGAAACACATTACCCACACATGAAGCCTCAATGTTTGAGGCATCTCCTATGGAGATTTGGTAGGAGCTGGGCTCGACATCATGCAAAATAGATTTGTCATAAGTCGTGTGTGCAGTAGTAGTACCTTTGTCTACTAGCCACTCATCAATGGTTGAGGTAGTTGGTCTAACCAAAGCTGAAGAATGTTCTTCAATGCCAAGGAAAACCATTTCTTTGGTTGAGTGGGCTGAGTTTGATTTCCGTGTAGGTTGACTTTCGATAGAAGAAGTCTTCGTGGAATTGTCCCTTTTCTTTTGCCGACAGTTGGGCGGAATGTGACCTTTGTAGCCACAATAATGACAAATGAGCTCCTTGTAGATTGGGTTTTTTGTAGGAGTTGCCATTGTGCTTCCACTTTCCTTTACTTTTGGCATGGAGAAGGGTTTCATTAGAGCATACATAGTAATGCTATACCTAGTAATAGGTGTGGGTGATTGCTATACCTAGTAATAGGCCCCACTATGCTTAGTTGGTTGATAAATATTGGCTTAGATTATTAAAATTTTTAGTTTCTTTTGCATTAGTTTTTTGTGCTTTTGTTTTCGTTCTCTCTTGCTCTATGGCTTCATGAGCACATTGCCTACACCTGCAAGACATAGACATAGAGATCTAGCTTTATACACAAGTGTAGACAGACGAGAGGTGGGCCTGAAAGAGATGGCAATGGATTAGTCTTTAGTCACACAAGACATAGGGATGCAGGAAGAGGAAGTACCAGATAATGATAATGAGTATATAAGTATATAATGGGTAGCAAGCATCCTTGCAAAATACATTGGTGATATCCCACATGGCAAGGAGTAAATCCTCAACCCCACATGTCAAGTATGTAAGTTGAACTAGGAGCATCATTGACACACCATGAGATACATACAGTAAACTTGTCTTTGATTCCTCATGGTCTGTGGCTGCAAGGACTTTGGTACTACCTGGTGACTTGTGAGCGTATGGGCTTGATATTCGAGCAGTACCACCCACCCAGTGTTGTATGGATGCACCCCCTTACTCACTTGCCATTAGTGGAACAAGGTGATCAGTTAGGGCATCCACAGAACTTGGGAGCGACTGTCACATCCTCTAGGGTTGAAAGATTTCTGAAGAGACCATCTTCTCACATTGACAGGACTTGCAAATCGAGGCTTGATGCATGAACAAACATCTGTCTTATGGTGTAATGTCCAATTGGGCAGCTCTGAACACCATTCCAACAAATTATTTTGTCTGTTAGGCTTTGAGGTGGCAAAGATGAAAGAATGTTACGTATATAGGTTGTCTAACCTTCCAGGACATCAGAATAACACTGGTAGGCAAGCGTTATAGAGCTTATGAGGGTCAAAACCCAAAACCTTGTGGACTCTTTCTATTACTGTACATCAACGACAGGATGTTATGACAACCAGAGTAGATGCCTGGACATGGAGGCTTGAAACACACTGGTTCCACCATCTGAGTACAACATCTTCTCTACAACATTAGATAGTAGAGTATGCCTTCACATATCGAGACTTTGTGCTTCAAAATATGAATAGCCCTTCTTAGGAAGGAGACACACATCAAGGAAACTTGTGTACTTAGGTCCCATGGGTCAATATTGGCCTCTCTATGAACTCTAAAAATATATCTAATCTAATCTTGATCCTACTACAGGAAATCCTTCCTTTTATAGGCTTTTGGAAGTATTGATGAGATGAAAATGACTAATAGAGGTGCATTCATTACAGAGTCCTCATGTTAAGGAGTGGAACATCCAGAGCCTTACCATTCTGAAGCTATGCGTCATAGTTTCCCAAGTAACTAGATTATGAAGGATCTCCTATTTATGCAATGCCAAGTTGTCAATGTAAATTGTGAACTTGTGGCCCAATAGATAGTGATGGAATTGATTATTTCTATAAATCATCCTATGCTTCTCGCTTCACTGTAGAATACTCTCTCTCCACCTTGGATAGGCAGCAGCTGACGTTGAACACCAATATTTACCATTTCGGATTGTCCAACTGCATGAGGACATGATTGATGGCTATGTTCAAGGCATTGACAAAGATGTGGAACCCGATTCCAATCTGGAGGTTGTATGGCTATTGCCTGTGTTAGGAGTATTTTGAGGGTTTGGAACACTCACTCCTCTGTGTCAGTCCATGAGAACCTCATGTTGTGTTTTAAGAGAGAAACACTAAGATACAGATTAAAATACCCATGCCCTAAGAGGAGGTTGAGAAGCAAATGTTATTGAATCCAGACCACATAATCCATTGTCAGGATTTCTCGCCGCAATCTATTTATGAGGAGATATTCACCAAGCTACAGAGGAGTACATGAGATATTTTGAGGTGACACATGAGCGGTTTGAGACGCTTCAGGATCATGTTGTTTCTTCTAGGCTAGATCATAGAGATATTTGATAGACTTGGTCAACACTCCAAGGGTCTTGTGAGTACTAGATTAGTTCTTTCATTTACACCGTAGATTGCATTTTATTTTTACTTTTAAATAAGTTCAACACTCTTTTCTTTTTGTATGGATGAGATATCACATAACAATATGATTGCTATATTTTTGGGGTCTCATAGGCCTCATTGTCCTCTGTAGAGATGTTAATGCAGTTTTTCTTCTGTTCTTTCATTTGTACTTTTTCTGGTGTTATTGTTTCATGCATGCACGTCATTTCAAATTTTGGCTTGTGCTCTTTATGATCTGACTTTCTCTCTTTCTCATGCATTCACTTGCTCTTATGCATACTCTAAATTGCTGAACTCAGGGTGTTACATATTTAAGTTTTATATTCTTTGTGGATTTATTCAAAGCGTCGTACTTACTAATCTCCACATATGTATAATATCTAATACGTGCGTCATAATTCATGGCGTTTCTCGTGGTACTCTTCTGGTATATGGTCACGATTTTTACTACTTTTTGGATAAAATGTTTCTGAAAACCTAACATGATTTGTTCGGTTATCAGAAACACCAACGCTATGCTATATCTGAAGATACATGGAGACAGTTTCTGGAGTTCAGCCAAACTATCAATGATGACTTCAGTAATTATGATCCTGAAGGCAAGTATTCATTATGGAATTCTCATTCTAGTATCAGGGATCTCTCATGAGATACGATAAATCATGTTGATTTGAAAAATCCAAGCTTTTATGGCTCAGCCATCTAGAAATTTAATACTTGGTCTGGTGTATGTATAGAATATAACTTTTTTCTGTCTCGATTCATTTCTCACATACACAACCTAGAGATCCATTTATGTAAATGAAAAGCTATGACCAAGAATCGGAAATAGGATTTAAATTGTTGAAGGACGATGTGTATTGTCTTATTATATATAAAACATTTGTTTCAGGTGCGTGGCCTGTTCTTGTGGATGATTTTGTTGACAGCTTGTTCAGGTGGAGTTTTGGAAATAAGCATCTACATAAATATATATTTTGCTATATTGTATCTCAATTTGTATAGAAATCTGTATTTCAGGACACCAAGTAGCGCTGTATGTAATATAGATCCTGGGTTCTGCTATGAAACAAACTATGGTGGAAATCTAAGTAGAGAGGGTCCTGGCAGTGTTCAAACCCAAGGAAACCATGGTTCACCACTGATGGGAGGTTTGACATAACCCTCAATTTTTTTTTTGCAACCTCATACACATACTTTTTGCTTTATTTAGACCATACAAGCCAACCATTTCATCTATTTTTATTTATTGCAGCTGCCAATCCTAGTAAGAAACGTCGTTCGGAGCAAACATCAGATATAGAATCAGTAAATAGTATTGCACAAAGGCTCTCTGAGATGTCAAGTCCTTTATCTTTCAAACGTCTACGCCCATCGTGTAGTGATATGGGAGACAGTATTTCTGCCCAAGATATGAACTTGGATGTTGTAGCAGTGCCCGAAGAGAACACACCTTGTAAGCTTCTTGGAGATCATGTACTACAAACTTCTTCCCAGCGATGGCTAATAAATGTGGACAACAAACAAGAAATGATGCAACAAATACAAGCATGGCCCAATGTGGCTTGTGGTAATAACTTTCAAGCTACTCATCCTTTCCTGGCTTCATCATATGGTGGTCAAGTTTTTGGACCTGGTTTCTAAGTTGGAAGATTCACATCACAACTATATCGGTTCCCTTGTTCATAGTATTCATTGATATAGTTCTTAAACAGAATATCCGTACCAAGAGGGTGAATGTAGTATTTTTCTTGTTTGAGTGGCCTGTAAGGTGCACGAGGCTTCATTCATCTTGAAACTTTAGTTGAGTTGTTGGGTTATTGATCATTGTTAATGATTATAGAGCCTCTGAGAGGTAACTCCCGGCTCCATGAAATCTTCTTGTTGAAAGCTATTACACCATGCAACGAATCATATCATTCTTTGGTACAAAAAAGATAACATTGATTTTGTAGCCAATGTACTTGGTAGCGATGTATTCTTCCTATTGAAACAAACAGTGACCCGTCTAATGTAGCAAAGGAAGAATGTTGTATAATTTTTTTACACCCTTTTTCTCTTTATGCGTTATGGAATGATAATATATCATCATCATCTCTGGATACATTTATGAATCGGATTCAATTTTGTAACTTTATGCAAAACCCTATTACATATTATGAGTTCAGTAGGTCAGCTTTAAGTGTCTGAACTACATTTGTGTACTTATGTGTATGCCTTTATGTAAGTTTGTGGAGTCATAGGTACATCAAGATTTATCATGTGGTAAGTTCAAAGTCTAACAGTGACCTTAATACTTAACTGAATCGAATTTCAAACTGTGCTTGCATCAATTCAATCAAGTTGTAAAAGTTTTGCTGTCTATTATTCTTGTTTTGATGCTTGTTTGTGAGTTAAGAAGATACTGTATGGTTGACATTATGTCTGTTGATACTAGGCAGCATCTTTGTTTGGTGATCCTCTTTTGATTACATGCATGCAGAAATTAGAGTGAAGTTTGATCTGGGTGATGTTTTGTGGTTTGAGCGTCTATTATTCCTAGTCTTGTAGATCATTGAGTCTTGAATTTGCATGAACATCTGATTTAAGTTCAGTAAATGCTCTTTAAACATAGACACGGTTCAATGTTGGGATTGTGTTCTCTATTTGGGCACAACTTTTCAAGGCATAAACCATGCAGGTGGATCTTCACGTTACAAAACGTTTTGGAGTTCAAATTTCAACTCGTGTCTGAAATGTGTTTGTCTTTCCCTAAATGCTCATTTCATGCATGATGGCCGCAGTTAAAACCATTTAAATTGCTTGAACAGGAAGGTTTACAAGAGCAATTACAGATATAACTATTAACAATTTCGGTATACCTAAACATTGATCAAAGTACAAGGAACAAGAGTAACACATGGTAAAGAGACAAAGAATTAATATAGAACCTAATATGATAGTGTGGAAAGGGCTCAAACATTGGAAAAGCTATAAAAGACACTTTTATTAGTCTTTTGAGTTGCTTCTGGCCTTCTCTTGAAGGTTATGTACAAAATTTAAGGACATCATGAAGTTAATATGAGGCACTAACACACTTAGGTGACTCCGAACAAGAAGAAATCAACCATCATAATTGTTTAGGTTATGTATTCTTTTAACCAACAAGAATCTTATTATTGGGCTACAAGTACAACTTCATTTTTTGAATACACAAAATTAGAAGTTTAAGAATTTTGTAGTGCCAATACTAAAATATCTACAAAAGGTATAATATTTATCTAGCAATGGAGTATTCATGGAGATTAGTTAACTAATCGTCAAACATGAGATTAGGGAATGAGGGGTAGCCTTGAGATAATGAACTCAAAATGCATGAAGATAATGTCAATCTTGATTTTTCAATCTAACGAAGAATTGAATATGAGAATCAATAATTCCTATGCATGAAGAATTGAATATGAGAATCAATAATTTCTATCCATGAAAATTATTGAGGATCTCATGAGGATTCAATATACATGAAAAGTATTTAAGTCAAATAACATATCTAGATATTAACCTAATTAAAATAATAAGAACGCCCTGACAAGCTTCCAAAAGATCACACTGAATTAATCAACGTAATCAAGAACAAGCAATCACTTTATTAGACTTCCACACAACGCACATATCTTCTGTAATTAGACAATTTTGAAAAAGAAAAAATACGCTTTATGAAGTTGAACATGCATGAATTGTTCTTTGATCATTGGGCACACTCGCAAAAGAAACCAGGACAACTGAAATACACTTGTAATATACACCATTGACAAATAAGTAATCTTACTTCAGCCATAGAATCTCTGATCGATAAACAAAAGATTATTTGTTTCAAACTGTGGCATACAATCTCACTTTTAGTTGTGTCGCATACACCATTGACAAATAAATAATATTACTTCAGCCATGCAATCTCTGCTTGATAAATAAAATATTATTGTTTCGAACTGTAGCATTCATCAGAATTGATGTCTGAAAGATAAAGAGTTTTAAACAAATAATCTTACTTCAAGGAAGTTATGTACGAGAAAAAAAAACACAAGACACCCCCCTAGAACTCAGTAGAATATACATGCCAATTGTTTACTGTTAGTATTGGTCATGCACCATGATTACTTAAACACACTGTACCGTACATCCAGGAACGCATATGCTTTGTAATCCCATGTAGAATATGCATCTCCATGGGATTACTAGAACTCAGCAGAATATACATGCCAATTGTTGACTGTTAGTATTGGTCATGCACCATGATTACTTAAACACACTGTACCATACATCCAGGAACGCATATGCTTTGTTAAAAAATGAAGGCTGACAAGCTAGCCCATGTCTCTTTATATGCAGTCTTGAAACTGTGTAATACAATTATCTGTCCACAACTAAATCACTTACAAAATACCCACAGAAAGCAACATACTCTTTATAAGGGCTACAACTACAACGAATTTCCACCTCAAACTTAGCAATAGTGTGGCAGATTACATTGCCAGTCTCACTAACAAATGTCGTAACCCTAACACCTCGTATGCGTGAGTATATTATATGCCCCTAACTTATAATATAGCATACACTTAGCAGGGAGGACAGCCGATTCCTACATACTAGCTTTCCAAAAGAAATCCGTACACAATGCTTTTTTTACGCCTTTGCAGCAGCTTGGTTGACTCTCAAAGGGCGACCGTCAAGCTGAGTGCCATTGAGGGCCTCAATGGCCTTGTTCATCTCCTCTTCTGTGGACATGGTGACGAAGCCGAAGCCGCGCGAACGTCCTGTCTCTCGATCTGTCATCACTTTGGCGTCATAGACAGTGCCGTGGGCCGCAAAGAGATTCTGCAGCTTGGCATCATCCACGGACCATGCCAGGTTCCCCACAAAGATCTTGGCATTGGAGCGTTTGGAATCGTCCCGGAACCATTTGGCATTTTTGGCGAGCCACTCGGGCGGGTAGGGTGCGCGCTCCACAAAGTTCATGCGCACATAGCGGCCTTGGAACTTGGAGGCATCGAGACGGGCGTAGACTGTCACAGCCTGCCACTTGCTTCCAAACTCCACAAACGCACCCACACCCTGGGCGGTCCACTCAGGGTCATCGGTGTATTCAAAATTCACGACTGTCACCGGCTCATCTTGAGGTTCACACGTCACAAACCATTCGATGAGATCCCTCTTCAGCTTCTCCCTGTCCTCTGTAGGGGGCAGGTTAAAGAGCTTGAGCTTGGCTCCCTGCGGGATGCCGACCTCGTGGGGTATCTTGTAGAAGTCAGGGTCGATGGCAACGGTGCTGTTGCATAAGCTTGGCCTGGAAGCACCCATGGTGGTACTGATAAACCTGGAGGACTGTAACGGATTGTGAAGGAGGCGGAGCATCGAGGAGGATGAGCCTCGGGGGGCCCTGCATAGGACGGATGACAGGGAAGTGGGGGTGGAGGAGTCTGACATGGACATGGCCCTCACCTGAACGGAAACTCTGCTTCCAAATGGCAGCAGACCAGCGGCGAGGCTGGAGGAAGCGGCCATGGCTGCAGATAGATAGATATGTGCTGTAAATTAACACAAGGAAAAGAGAAAGGAAGGAACGCGAACCTTTGCTGCCCCTGCCCCTGCCCCTGCTTCTCTCCTCTTCCCTCCCTTCTTCTTCAAGATTTTCTTATCATTATCAGTAGTAGTAGTAGTAGTAGTAGTAGTAGTAGTAGTAGTAAATTATAGTAGTAGTAGAGACAACGAGATAGTAGTAATAGTAGTAGTAGTAGAGACTCGAGAGAACGAGAGAGACAGAGTAAATGTATGAATGTATGTATGTGGCAATTGCAAGAGTGAAAGAAAGAAAGAGAGATTAATTGAGATATGCCAAAATGGAGTATAAGACCAAACAAGAGATTATTATGTATGTATATCGATCGATCAATCGATTGAGAGAGAGAGCAGGTGTGTGTCCAATATTTCATTGAGAGTGAGAGTGAGAAGGTATGTAACACTCACTAGGTTTTAGGGTATATCTATCATTATTTTGTATGCCAAGAAGAAAGAAAGAATGGTTTTAGGGTTTATTAGAACCCTACTTCTCGAGTTCCTCTCAAGCGGGGCATCGAAACACAATGCTATACATCATCCTTTGTGGAATTCAGAGTGCACAACATTGCACAATTGGTAATTATTATTACATGGGGTTGAGTGCCGAGGCTGGTAATAATATTACCACATACATACATACAATATATGTTGGCTACGGCCAGAGGAGAAATCATGGAGGAAGGAAGGAAGGAATACTGACATATGTGTATGTATGTATGTATGTATGTAAATGGGGGAGCTCGACAAACGGGCATCCCCCGATAAAGAAGCCAAATGTCATCCGCCCGTCACCACCGCACATCATCACATATCACGTGGACACTAAAGATTATGTATGTATGTATATTATTAACTCTCAAAATCTCCTCCTTAAACCCTAAAGTTACAACTTACAACAAAAAGAAGAAGACCACATCATTTCACCATAATCATCATCATCATCATCATCTTCTTCTTCTTCATTCTTCTTCTGTATGTAAAGACGCTCACTCTCTCTCTCTCTGGGTTGAGCCAGCTATGGCGTGGAGTGCAGCTCTACGACGCGATCCTCCTCTTCCTCCTGCTTCACAAATTCTATCGCCGTTTCCATTCCCCCCTCTTCAATCCTTGAGCACAGATCAGCTACAGAGTGGATCAAGCATCGCAATAGCTGTCATCGACGCAAACGCGCTCATCTCCTCTTCTTCTGTGAGATTGTTTGGTCTCGCAAATCGATTTGTTTCAGTTAGAGAGGTTCTTGAAGAGGTCAGAGATCCTGCTTCTCGCTTCCATCTCGCCTCTCTCCCTTTCAATGTGGAAATTATGGAACCCAGTGACGATTCACTTCGTAAAGGTACGTCTTTTTCCCGGCTGACTTCTGAATCCTTTAGATTTGTTGTGTTTCTATGGTCTCTCTTTCTTATGTCTTTGTATTATCTCTGTGAATTATTAGGTTTTATGATTCTTGCTATTGTACGTCTGTTTATTTGTCTGAATTATTAATTAGGTTTAGTGAACTCTCTGTTTTTTCTGTGAACTTTTTTATGCTGCTTTGTTGGAATGAATTGTTTGTATCTATTATCCATGTGAACGAGTTATATGTATGGAAATATTTTCTGTGATTTATTAAGATTTATTGAAATACTTTTCTAAGTTATTACCATTTATTGGAACTCTTTTTCCTGAATAAATAATGGCTTATTGGATATCATTGCTCCATTTGAATTTCTCTGTAGACATTGGAATTCTTAGCTTCTTTTGTTGGTGTTTGCTAGTAGTCTGATCTACAATGGATGAATATACAGTATTTTGACACTGATTTCTTCATTTTGCAATTGTTTGCATTTTTTTCTGAATGGATTATGGTTATGATATCAGGCTAAACTAAGGTTCTTTTACCTGAATGAATTAGGATTATTTATCCATCTAAATTAAGGTTCTAATATTTGAAATATATTCTAGGTTATTTGTTCTGAATTGCTTATTTGTTCCTGTGATTATTTTATTGCTCATCTGAATAAAAACTAGGTTTCTCTATTTTGATTCTTTGAACTTGCATCTGAATAAATTAGAACTATTTGTAACCAATTTGTGGGAGTTCTAATCCACATTGTTGTGCTCACGTTGGAATTTTGAGTGTTACATATTTATGCTCTCCTGAACTCTTATTGGATTTCTTTGTCACCATGGAAATGATCAAGATTAGCTCATTGTGACCTGAAACTTTTCTATGGCTATTGGATTTATTAGGAATTTTTGGCTGCAATAAAGTACATCTTTAACTTAAAAGTGATTCCTTGTTTTTATGTTTACTTTCTGAGCAACAGTTTCCCAATTTGCGCGAGAGACAGGAGATTTACAGTCGCTATCTGCAGTTGACTTAAAGCTTCTAGCATTGGCGTACATGTTAGAAGAACAATCTCATGGTAGTCTGCACCTTAGATCTAAACCGCCTCCACTTCAAGTGCTTCAAGCTAGCCATTTGAGAGAAAGAGATTTACCTGGATGGGGCTCAAATGTGCAAAATTTAGAAGAATGGGAGGATTTATCACGACAATCAGATTATAATGTGGAGAATCATGATGATTCACACATTTTAGGATTGAAGAAGTTGTCTTTAAACACCTCTCAGCCTGAGAAATGCATTATTACAAATGAACAGAAAGATGTGCATGAGGAAGATCATGAGTCTGTAAATGGAGTGGAATGTAATAAGCAAGAGGCAACACTTTCTAGCTTGCAAAACATGAACGTGGAACCTTCTCTTGTCGGTTTATCATGCAAAGAAAAACTTAATGATGAAGATGATGAATGTGGTGGTCAGCAAAAGGAAGAGGTAGACGAGCGTGATGATGAAGAGTGGCAAAAGACGTTAAGTAGAAGTACTCGGAGAAAGCATGAGAGAAGGGCAGCTAGGGATAGAAGAAAGAACACGTTCGCCTTGAAGGATCCAGAGAGTGTTGACACCGAACAAAAAACGGAAGATCACCTGAGTGGAACTGGATCAGAAAGTAACAAATTTGACCATGGTACAGAAATTTCAGAAACGTTTGTGCATCTGACCATGGATGAACCAGACTCTGAAAGAGCCTGTGCAAATGCATGCGAAGGTGAGCTAGTTGAAGGTTCCATAGTGAATGGAGTGGCTCATATAAAGGATACTGAAGGTGAGGAAGGCAATGAATGTAGTAGTATTGATGATGAACACAACAGCGGAGAAGAACATTCTTCTGTTTATGCTACTGAAAGTGAGGATAGCTGGTTGTTACAACCCCTATCTAATTCCAGCATTGCATGCATTACGGCAGATTTTCCAATGCAGAATGTGCTTCTACAAATTGGTTTGAGAGTCATTTCACCAAATGGTTTGCAGATTCAGAAACTGAATAGGTCTATTTATTGTTTTCTGTTGTTTTTCAAGAAATTACATATTCCTTGCTTCAATGCACTTACCTCTCTCCAAATGAAACATTCACTAAGCTCAAAAATATGGTAAGTGTATCCTTGTTGTGTTAAATCAGAAAAATAATCTGTTAAAAAAAGAAGATAGAAGTAGACAAGGAAAATTCAAGGAGATTAATTGGTTAAAAACTAAATATTAGTATTTGTGGGGAGGGAAAGGCTCAAAAAAGGAAGACGAAATTTCGTTTAGCTAAATATTAGTAAGCTATAGGAAGATAACTTGTGAAAAGAAAGAAATAAATGTAGAGGAAGGAAAGGAATTGGTTAATTGATTATTAAGAATTGCTCAGTAGAGAAAAGGTTGAAAAACAAAGGAAAAAAACAAATAAATGCAGAGGAAGGAAGAATTCAAATAGTTATAATTAAGTATTAATACTCCATTTTATGCATCTGATGCAGATGGGTGCTTAAGTGCGAGGCATGCAGGCATGTCACTTCAGAAGTGGGTCGAATCTTTTGCCCTAAATGTGGGAATGGTGGAACTTTATATAAAGTATCAGTGACAATTGGGTCAAATGGCGTTATACATACAGGGTCCAGAAGGCGTACAAACATTCGTGGAACAAAGGTAAACCGATTTTGTGGTGTTCTCTTATTGACTCAATTATCTATTCTTATCTCTGTAGTAACAAAAATGATGAGGTTTTGATTAAATGTTGGAAAACGATCTTTAGCCATCTTATCGTTACTCTGTTTGTGACATTTCAGTGCTGTTGATTTTCTTCTTGTTAGCTGAATTTTGTGCTTTAATTTGTTCACTTTTCTATTTCTTAGATTGTCTGATTAAGAATCTTAACCTAATCCTTAGTACTGATGGCATGGATGCCATAACATCTAGATTCTAGTTTTTAGCTTGTCACTGTTACTGATATTGTGAATAAGGATGCTGCAGCTTCTATAGTCCACGGTTCACACTATGGACAAAGTAGATTTGTACATATTATAGGTTTTCAATCACATATCGATACCTATTTATGAAATTGGAATGCTGTTGATTTTCTTATTGCTACCTATTGTTTATGCTGCTTAATGTTCTCAACTTTCTCTTGCTTAGATTGTCTGATATAAGAGTCTTCACCCAGTCCTTGGTACTGATCAATAGGTTTTCAATCACATATTGGTACCTATTTGTGAAATCAGAATGCTGTTGATTCTAAAGTTCAAATTCCTCTTTCTTAGACTGTCCAATATAAGAATCTTCACCTAGTCTCGGTACTGATTTCATGAATAAGGATGCTGTAGCATCTATATTCTAGTCTTCAGCTAGTTCTTGGTACTGATGTCACGAGTTAAGGTGCTGTAGCATGTAGATTATACTCCACATTATCTCCAACGTGGTTGACAAAATATGTGGTCCATGCACTGGACTTGTATGTAACATAGGCTTTCAATCACATATACTTTCTTGTTTTTTAACATTAGCTATTTTAAAAATTTTATTTTTATCGTTATGCCTCTTTTGCTTTTCTTATTCTTTTTAACTCCAGACTATTGTAATCCTATTAAAAAATATGTTTAGCCATCTCTATTGTTACTGGATATTTTGCTATCTTTGCATGAGTAAGGATGCTGTAGTATCTAGATTATAGTTGGTACTATGCACACTGGTTGACAAAATCTATGGTGGATGAGGTGTACTTGTATAGGATCGCAATCACAAAATACACATTTCTTGTTTTCTTATTCATTCAGTCACTTGCTAACTTGCAATATATTTCTTTACCTATCTCCATATTAATTGGCTATTTGATCACTTTTTGTCATCGCATTTTCAAACTTTGTACAAAATTCAGTTTTTTGCTGATTTAATGAATCTATATCTATTCTTGAACATTGACATGCATAGGAATGGCATTGCGTTAAATGTGCTTGGCAAAATCGTTATATAAATTTGAATTCTTGAAGTTTTCAATATGGGTTCTTCAGGCTCTGATTTTATTAGCATTGTTTCTTAAGCTAATTCTGTCATTCAATGTTCTGCTTCAGCATATCATGTCTTGTTTTGGTAGCTAATCATAGTTTGTTTTATTGATTGATGTGGCATGAGGTAATATTTGATTTTGGTTGTTTATGTTCTCTTCTTCGTTTCCTCTCTCCCTCCCTCTTGGCTTCTCCATCTTCCTTAGTACATCTGTATATAGTTAGTTAATCAGAGAGTGCATAATTTTTATGTTTTATTTATTTCTATATGTAGAGAGGTAATTATGTATTTAGTGATGCACTAACACATGTATTATGCTTCTCATTTGTTTTTCAGTATTCCTTGCCAATGCCTAAGGGTGGAAGGCAAGGTATCCTGGAGAATCCAATTTTGAGGGAAGATCAATTGCCAAAGAAAATGCTGCACCCAAAGAAGAAAAAATCTCCTCTCCCAGTAAGTTCTTGTTTTAAAACAAAGGTTTTATAGCCAAGATCAATGCAAGTAACGAAGAATTTAGACATTCTATGAAGTTTTTAGGGAGTTTGTATATCCTAAAAACAAATATATGTGTTGAAGTAAGCTGTCGAATTTGTTTAAGTGAATTATTTTTGTGTGCGCGCGTGTAAATGTATGTCCTAAAAATGGATACATGTTCTTTATCCTAAGAACGAATACATGTTGTCAAGAGATGATATATCCATACATGTTCTATGATTCTATATCCTAAGAATGAATACATGTTTTGAAGAGTTGATATATCCGAAGAATGAATGCAAGCTGTGAAGTGTTGATATATTCATAAAATAAGTAATGTGCACGCTCTAAAATGAATAATTGTAATATCCTAAAAATCACTACATGTTCTAAAATGAAAATTTTATACATACTAAACTCAAATGTTCTGAAATGAAGAAGTTAAATATCCTACAAACAGTGCATGTTCTGAGGCGAGTTTGTATATATATCCTTCAACTCAATATATAGTATGAAGAGTATATGCTAGAAATCAATACATACTCAAAAGTAGAGTGTTTCGTATCCTTGAAGTCAATACATATGCGGTAGTGTTCGCATAGTCTAATAATCAGTACGCACACACATATACATACATATATATCCGAAACATGAATACAGGTTCTAGAATGTTTTATATATGTCCCAAAAATTAACAAATGTTCTGAGGATTCTGTTTATTATCCTTTTCCTTAGGAATTTTCTACGATTTCGGAAATCTTTGATGCAAAACGAGTTGGAAATGGAAGCATTCAACCTCCGGTTCGTGAAGCTCTTGCTGTCTTTAGCGGGAAAAGAAACCCTAATGATTGTCGGAGCAAACCAAGACGATAATAAATGTGGGTGTTCCAGCTTATATTTTTTTTCTTTTTGTTTTTCCGCTTTACAAGCAAGGATGAATTGAGCTCCTGGCTTGTGGCTTCATTGTCAAGGACACAGATCACTAGGTATATTAAATATCTTTATACTCAACAAAGAAATAGATTTGTAGACTGATAACGTGGTACTTGCTTGATAGAAGATTTTTGTCTGCAAATATGCAGATTCTGGCTTTTAGATGCTTTTGGAGTTTTATGCTCTTGGTGCATGAAGAGGAAATAGTAAGAGAAACACCACAAATTGATAAGAATAGCAGAAATGTATTTACTTTGTTTGCTGAATATGATGTCCATGATGTGCTTATTTATCTGCAAGAAGGTTGTCTAATAGCTTGAAACTATATATGGTTTTTGTTCAAATTGAAAACTCTATTTGGATCATGGTTACGTCTTTATCATGATCAAAATACTCAGTTCCACAAAGACCAATATATGTGGTATTCCACAAAGACCAATACTTTGCTGGCTGTTCTTGCCGAGAAAACAAATTTGAGAATTATTATCTGTGTGTTCTGGTGATCTCAATAGCATCAGTTGGTTTGAACAGCCTTTTCAATGCTCTGGAAATGGAAGGCCTGCCAGGATGTATACCTGTGAATGCAGTAGGATTCATCAAAAAGAAGAGTTTTGGAAAACAATCTGTCACAAGGACAAGTTTGGAATGTTTTGTGCTCTCCAAGAAAGAACTTGAGTTTTTGCTGAAGAATACATGCTTATAATCTTGTACTTGCGCTAAAAGTTACTGTTTTATTTATTGAATATTGGTGATCTATGAAGCTATGTTTGGTCATTTTTAAAGATATATTCTGAGTAACCCCGTCACTGATCTTAGTTTACCCATTGAGTTAGATGGGCGTGTAGCAACCTTAAATGTATATGTCCAGATTTTAAAGCTGTGAAAAAACATACGTCATACTGCAATCATTCATATCATAGTGATATGATCTAGGAAAGGTGTATTTTCTGTCGAAGTTATATGCACCATTAACATGTCATGAACTTGGATGCATGGGAAGCTATTCATATTGTTTCCAGATAATCCATTTTTTTGAATCATCCTTTCTGGATCCATTCTAGTAAAAGTATATCATTGTAGATTGACATGTCTTTGGTTGGCCACTCAGGTCATCAACTATCTTTTCCATATGATACAAAAATGAAGTAAATTAGTGTTATCTAATAGATTTTGTTGTCTCTTAATGAGCACATCGTCTTATGTTTTCAAGCTTCAAGATCCTTGTAACTTGCAAAGATGTGGATGCACAAATTTGGAGCTTACTAACATGTGTCATGGACTTGTCCATCAGCTTATTAGTAGTATTAAATTTAACGAGGTTTTGGCACTATTTAGATTTTTGTGTTATTTATGGTCAACATTAGAAACATATGCATTTCTTTTCAATAGGGTCACATTCTTGGCCCTACGGGTATTCTAGTTGCCCAACGATCAAGCCCATTATAGTTGATCGACAACTAATCCATAGTGTTCATTGTTGTGATCGCCTTGGCATGCTTCTTGTAATTCTCATGATATTCCAAAGCATGTCTATGCTCTTTTCTTTAAACATTTCTAGTTTGGCAAGTATAAGAGACTTCTTGGTTCCATTTCATCACCTCATCTTGATAAATCTCACATGTAATAGGAAAGAAAAGCAAGAAGCTATAGAATATATGTGATATTTTTTCACACTTAATACAATTATGCAAATTTGGGAGAATTGGTGTGAATGTTCTTACATGGACATTTTGATGTGACAAGTACTATGCCCCACACATATGGTACCTTCTTGTCTCTAATGTTACCGATCAGCGTTCAAAAACAAAAATGTATCTATTACGATTGTGATGCGACCACATATGCCACCTAGCATAGTATTTAAAGAAGTGTAGTGTAGCCCAATTTAGCATCAACCCCAACAAACGCGTGTGTGTGATTAGATATGGGCCCAGTTTGGTTTTGGTTTGGTTCAGTTTCTTGGCCATGAAACCAAACTAAACTATTAATGCAAATTGTGATATGCAATGGGATGTAGTTAGGCCACTTCACTAGCAAGAATGTCCTTACATCAACCTTAGCAAGGTTAAAGCTAGAATGGTACTCGCCCATTTTACACAGAAACAAGGAACGCTTAGGAAGATGATCTATAAGATGAATAATGTCAAGCCCTAACTGTTTGGTAGAATTTCACATTTCATGCTAGAGGCTGAATTCTAATTTGTAACCTTCCACAACTGAGGGTATGTGTCGCCCCATCGATCTAATTCCATATGCCATCGACAATGTCCCAACCATTGCTCCATCACCCTGGATACCTCTATAAGTCGTCACACTAACTTAATTCTTTCTAGAGGTACCAAAGGTCATTGATTCCCCCATTGATGCCAGATGAAGATGTAGACGATGAAGTGATCCTGAGTATACCGGTCAAGCTCTTGTCCCCCTATTTTAGTCCCATGCCCTACGCTACCTTACTAAATTTGTTTGCAAAATTTGTTGTTCTATGTGCATGTTGTTGTAGTAGTGTTGGCTGAAAATGAGATAGGGACCTACCAAAACTTGTATAAAATTTGATCGAAGGGCACACAATTGTAGTAGTATAACAACATTAACAAACACAATATAGTTTTGATAGGATCCACCCAATATAAAGAGTGGAAGAGCATTTATTAGGCCAAAAACTACCAAAGGCACATTTCTTCTTACAGTCACCCATTTCCAAGGTCACTCAATAGTTTTGTAGCATCCCCACTTCCATTGTTAAACACTCCCTTCACTCAGGAACTTAATATAGTGTTTCTAGATGGCTACGCTTTTACGAGAGTAAAAACATTTCTTGCAGCAATAACAAATATAACAAGAAGAATATGTTTATAGTTGGGAGATTGATGTAAATGTTGCAACTTGCACCATTTTTTGAGAGCCAAGGAAATATTCATACTAACAGTAATTTGTTTAGAGGGAGATTAATGGTTGCACATTAATCTAGGACCATAATTTTCTATATACACTTCTTGACCAAAGGCACTCCTCCATTATGTAATCAACCGTAAACTTTAAACTAATTAACTTTTGATGAGCCATAGAGAGAGGGAGAGAGAGAAAGAAAGATATGTTAACGTCTTCTAAGACCAAAATTTGTGACTTGTGAAACAATTGGTTACAACAAAATGGGATGTATACCCAATCATCAAAATTAAAATTAAAATAAACGTAGGTAAAAGAGTTGTGGTATTGTACGAAAGATGTTATGGTGTAACATATTCTATAATGGAAATGGTTATGTGCTAGGCCTAATTTCATTTCCATCCGATTATCTCGAAAAGAAGCGTAAAGGTCATATGGTTTTGATGTGGGTATGGCTCGTGGTCATGATGTAAAAGGTATCCTTGCCATAGCTTTTAGGCGGTGTAACTCGCGTTCTATTATTGTCTTAATTGATTCTACATGAGTGAATTTGAGGCCCAATATCTTAGGGTGTTTGGTTGCTCTTTGGTTTTCTGCTGAAGTGAGGGAGAGGCCAAGGTGCAGGAGTGTCCATGGTCATCATTCCCTCTTGCTTGAAAATTTTCGAGAGAGAGGTTTGAGAAAAACCTCTAGCATTAGGATAGTGAACATTGAAGAGATCAAAGAAGATTGTCCAAAAGATAAAAAATGACTTAGGATACCAGAGGGATCTCTCTTTTGTTTCCTTCTCCCTTGTTGCCTTTGGTCACTTCTTCCCTTCTTCCTTGGTTAACCAATATCCTTACGTATGTGTTGTGGTGTATGGGGGTGTCTTGCACAACAAGTGGTTAAGAATCATTGATTGGAGGTTGAATGTATAATTTGGTAAGCAAGTGACATGTTAAATGACTTTATTATCACTCACCAATAAATGAGTACGTAGTGGAATGAGGATTGATGCTTCATTATTTCTTGTTTAAGTGAATTTGTGAATGTTTGTTTATGCAAACTACTCGACAAGTACATATATCGGTTAGATATGCATATAAGTGAAATGAGGGAGATTCATATGAGCAACATGGTGGTCAAGTTGTGAAGTTTTGGTGGTTGATCAAACGTAGGCATGGAGCAACCCTACCTCCTATTCTATCAATGACATATTTGTTCATGGGCCTAAAACAATCAACAAGCTTCATTTTTCATCAAAAAATAAATTCTCACATGTAGTAATATCATATTTCGATATGCTTGATCCAACAATGGACATTGAATTCTTTACAAAATCAATGTGGCTTTGTTTGTAGCTTGTTATTTTGATTTAGGATGTGTCAACGATTGTAATACAATTTGGAGAGGAGAATGAGACACTTGGTTTCTTCTTAGAAATATCTCGGACTTAGGATCAAAACCAAAAATTGGAAGTAGACCTTTTCTTAAAATGTATACCCATGAGGTTAGCCTAATTGAATTTAATGTTATTGACAAGCTTTTTCCTTGCATATTTGACGAATGTTATATGTTGATCAAAAGCCATGTATTGGATCAACACAATATTGAAATTAAATCGAGTATACATGGATTCGTGCTCAAGTTAGAGATATTTGAGCTAATAAAGAACTTAAATTGTGATCATGTGTGGATCTAAGATTGTTTCAAGTAGTTAAATGTAGATATGTCCATTAAGAAATCAGTTGGAGAAAGGGTATCCACAATCAAGGTGTTAATATCATGAAGATGGACCACTAAAATTTGTGAAGGGACATTGTCCACACATTCTTTGGATAATTCGGCGAGGTCTTTTAAAGGGTGGTCATGGATAGGCTAGTTACGACAAACGCTTACAACATGGATTCCAAAAGCATTGAATGGGGGCAAAGGTTGCCAATACTGTAAACGATGGTAAAATGAATTGAGTGTCTAGGGTGGGCCAAAGGTAATTACTAATAATGAATAGTAGTGATGGGAAGAAAAGAAGAAAGAACATTTTGGGTTGTAGTAGTAGAAGGAGGAGCAAGGAGGAGCCATGTAGAAAAAGAGGGGGGAAACGGAGCAAATGGAAAAGGAGGAGGACGGGGATCACACAAGTCACTATCACTTATCATGAGCGAGCAAGCGAGCGAGTAATAGTGATCCATCCCAATGCCAATGCCAATTCCATCACCCAATCCTAATCTAATCAACCGAAAACCAAACCGTAAAGAAGTCCTCGTCCGCCTCCTATTGTTATTGTTATTGTTATTATTATTATTATGATGATGATGATGATGATGTGATGTGATGTGCATATGTGTCGTGTGTGTAGGAGGTAGGTGGGTAATATAACTTTTATGTATAAGAAGAATTTTCCCAACATATGTGTGTCTGTGTGTGATAGATTTGGATAAAGCTGAAAGGTTTGTGAGGGGCTATTAAAAAAGGCCTTACCACACATGTAGATAATGCTTTATTATTATTATTATTATTATTATTATTGTGGTGGTCACTTGGTGGTGGGGGGACGCGGAGATCAAACAGGAGGAGGAGATAAAGTAAAATGAAATGTATTTTAGTATGACCCATGCACATACATACATACATACATACATACATACATACATACATACATACATACAATACAATACAATACAATACAATACAATACAATACAATACAATACATGAATGCATGCATGCACTTACTACTGCCTGATCATCACCAGAATATTACATACATACATACATACATACATACTGATACATAGCCATCCATCAGCAGCAGTGATGAGTAAAGAAAAGTGAAGTACGTACCTCCACAACATAACATAACATAACATTACATAACCATCACCTTCTTCTAATTTATATTATTCTATATATGTATATATAATCCAATTATCACCCCCCAACACACACATACATACACACAACCATTGTCTGCAGTGTTTGTGTGTGTATATATATATATACATATACACAGATAGAGAGTAACAGACAGTAACCTCCGACTCCTTCACATACTCAAACTCATACAGTATACTTAATACTGATATTGATTTAGAGTCGGAATGGCTACTGCTGCGCCTAGCTGCTGCTCTGCTTATACCACTACCACCTGTACGCCTGTCTCCCTTCCTAAATTTTTTATACATACATACATTATACATACATATATATTCTTGCTCTTCACTCCACCCATCACCCCCTGCGATCATTATTTATTATTATAAGTAGCTAATACATTTCTTAATTCTATACAAGTAATTTACTTACTTACTAATACTTACTTACTTACTTATCAACAGATCAGGCATCAATCATTTTGTATTGCTACTTGCATATAACAGGCCCTTTCTCATGACTTGAATGTTAAAATATGTGTTTTGTCTCACTTCTGTAATTAAACAGATTGTCTGATATAAATTGTGGTGCTTGAAATGAATAAATAACGCAGACAACAAGGTCTCATCACGGCCTACTAATAATGTAATGGGGATGTCCATGATCAACTCTCATGTTAAGAATATCAGAGGAGGAGGAGATCATGACGGCAAACCAGTATTGAAGGTGAAGGCAGTAGTTACACAACTGCATAGTATTAATTATCGTGCTAATCAATCAATTTATGTAATCCATCAGTCCAACTAGCTAAATTTATATATATATTACTGTCTCTGTATTGACAATTAGCTCCCATGTTCACTGTCCCGCACTTCTCGTGACAGCTGCCATTTCCTACATTTTGACACAATAGGGGTAATTATAATCCGCAATATAGCATAGGCAATAGTAGTAATGACCAGAAAAGCAGATATTCAGATTAACTAAGTCTTAGCGCATATCATGTTGATAATTAAAGGAAGTTATTTTCAGACAATGTATTTAAAGGATTGTAATGTTCTGTTGCATTACCACGGTCAAATGGAAATAACTCTTTTTTCATGATAATTGTGAAACAGGCTGAGAGAATCAACACCAAAGTTTTCCATGAGTGCAATGCCGATGGTCTTTATACATCCAAGTCTCTTTCTCTCTCTACTATTCTACATACATACTTTCTACATATTTAGTGGTACATGAGGCTAATATAGAGGTCTTAAATATTTTGCAGGCAAAGCTTTCGAGGAGCCATGACCACTGCAGCAACCATTGTGTCCGAACCACAAACTGCTGTTGCAGATCCTGCTCTCGAGAAGATTAAAACAGGCTTCCTTAAATTCAAGGATTATTACAAGTGAGATTCACTTACTTAATCCAAATGTTGTACCATGTTGATACATAGATAGATTTATAGATAGATAAGGTAGGGCCTATAGTCCTCTGCTAGGATCAAACATAGGTTCTTCCAATTTAAATATGACTGTGATGCTATGGTGTAAAACCACCAGGCCAACAGCTAGAGATACAAGAAAATGTTGGATAGTCTATAGAGATCGTTCAGGCAGATTTACGTTAAATCTCAACTTAAATCTAGTTTACACCATTAGATAACAACGTAAC
Organism: Azolla caroliniana; assembly: GCF_043228905.1. Lineage (NCBI taxonomy): Eukaryota > Viridiplantae > Streptophyta > Polypodiopsida > Salviniales > Salviniaceae > Azolla > Azolla caroliniana. The sequence continues at coordinate 292,066 of NW_028230442.1, forward strand.
CGTAGATCTATGAAAAATAGGCTACACATTTCCTAAGGCTACTCCTTGTTTGGATACAGCCTCTGTGTATACACACACATTTAATGTGGGTGAGCCAAAGAAGGTGGAAATTGGTGTGGAAAGCGTTGTGTCCACATTGCATCTCTAGTTGAACCCTTTTCTGAGAGCTTGTCTTTTGTTCATCTTTTAGACTGTGGTGCTATTATCTATATAGCATCCCAAAGGTTTGACTGTTAGCTGTTGTACCCTGTTCATGTCGTTCATTATTACCTGGTATATACATATACATATGTATTCATACATGGATAAAGAGAAATAATGTGTGTGTGTGGGTGTGTGCGCGCGCGTGCGCGGAGAGAGAGATTGCCGATTCTTTCTTCGCCATGAGTAATGATTCGGTTTTTGTCTATTACATTACATTATATAGAGGGAAATTGCTGAACATGGTGGACAAGATGTCGGAGGTGGAGGTGGATATGGAGGAGGTGGAGATGGAGATGGAGATGGAGACTGAGGTGGAGGTGGAGGTGGAGGTGGAGGTGGAGATGGAGGTGGAGATGCAGGCGGAGATGGAGATGGAGATGGAGATGGTATGATTATTATATGATGTGTTTGTGGTTCACAATGGGCGGCCAAATAGCTATGTGGGACACCCAAGATGGGTATGGGTTGCAAGGGAGTGAGTGAGCTCTGTTAAAATTATCCAGAGTCACGGCTCATGCATGCACCTTTCTTGAGGTTGCTTTGAGCCTATAATGATGTGCATATGTGGAAGGTGGGTGATTTGGGTGATTGTTCTAAGAATATCAAAAAAAGGGGTCCTCGCTCAAGAACAATATGGAACACTTTAATGTGTGGTCGACGCATGAGGCGGTAGCACATTGTGGTAAACAAAGGTGGATGGGTTTGGTTTGGATGATACTTACATATATATACTCTACTCTACATATAGAGACTTGCATGGATGGGTTTGGAATCTGGATGATACTTACATATATATACTCTACTCTACATATAGAGACTTGGATGGATGGGTTTCGATGAGATTGGTACTTAATTCTATATCCACAATGAGAAACTTACCCATTGAGTGATTCAATCTTTGTCATAGTTTTATATAGGATAAGACATTACTAAAGGAAATAAAAGAGACTAGGGATAGTTTGTGAGCTTTGTGTAGAGCAAGAGATAATATTTTTGTAAAGTACTCTTGTTTTGGTGGGGGATATGCCATACAAGGCCCTAGAGGAAGAGGAATTGCAACTATATGTAGGAGAAGCAAAACTTGGTGCAACAAATAAATGTTCCATGTGTCAACGACTTCTAATGTCACATCACATTTTGCTTTATTAAATCTTACAGGCAAGAGAAAGAAACATTTAAGCAACTTGCCGAAGGCCAATCTCCCCCGGTAAATGCAAAACACGTAATTTGGTTTCCTTTCTTAAATTTGTGAATTGAATGGAACTAAAATTGCTCTTCTATTATTTTTTATAGTTCATGATCATTTCATGTGCGGACTCAAGAGTTGACCCATGCAAGATATTGGGTCTAGACCTTGGTGAGGCTTTTGTGGTCCGCAATGTTGCAAATTTAGTTCCAGCTTACACAGCGGTTTGTAACCTTCTGCCATATATATTTTACAGTTAGCATATTACTCAAAGTTTGACAATATTCTATTATGATTACGTGTAGGGTTCTTGTTCCTCAACAGCTTCTGCCATTGAATATGCAGTATTGCATTTGAAGGTGAGCACTTTTAATCATCCTAAGTAAATAATGTGTTGTGTCATTTCTACTTAATTTCTTGATGGATGGACATATTGTTCCCACTCATGGCAAATGAGGCACACCAAGTAAAATGGTCTAGGTGTGAACCGCACATACTTTAAGCTACATGATATAGGTTTCCTCTTACATAATGGCATATAGATATTCCCTACATTTGCAAGTTGGAATCCATAAATGCCTTGCATCCCACTAGAATGGATATCCATTTCAGTGTTTGGGCACCTTTAAATTAGTATATTGTTTCTTGATATAAACTGAATGGAAATGTAGGTGAAACACCTTATGGTCATTGGACATAGCCGATGTGGTGGCATTAAAGCTTTGATGGGAATGAAAGAAGATGGATCGAACAAATTTAGGTTGGTATCTTTTTTATTATTATCAAAATTCTAATTGATTAGCTAGAGTCTTGGATATATAACTTGGGTTTTTAAATTGTTATGGTTAGTGAGTTCATCGAAGATTGGATTGTGGTTGGTAAAGGTGCTTCTGGCAAGGTGAAAAACATACGCCCCGATGCCTCCTTTGAGGAGCAATGCACTCAGTGCGAGAAGGTGAGCATATGATGAAATTGCTTACTCAAGTGTGTCGTACATAACTATCTTATTTTACCAGACGGAACATTACGCCCGAGTTTTCTAAACCACCATATTTCCACTATAGTTTTTAGGATTAATGGTTAGAGAATACACAATGAATCCTTATGCATATGTCAAACCTAAACATCATCCATTATTAAGTTCTAGCTTGTAGTGATTTCGCAAAGGTGACTCTAATATACATGCTCTTTACTGATGCCTTTTATAGGGAAATATGATTATTACTTTAGGTTAGCTTATTTGAGATTTCTATCAAACCATCTTATAAAGATATGCATATCAAAATTAGACTTGTTTGACGATTGAGGCACGCCCCTTTTCTTTGAAAGTTTGCTCTTCTCTTAAATCGATCACTCCATGTCGAAATGCAGGAAGCGGTCAATCATTCCTTGTGGAATTGCCTTTCATTTCCATTTGTGAGAGACAAAGTTGAGAAGGGAGAGTTATCCCTCCACGGGGCCTATTATGACTTTGTGAATGGCTCATTTGAAAGATGGAACTTGGGCTTCACGAAGGTGGTAGAGTCAGAAAAGTTGGAATGACCTTACTATTCATGTCTGTATATCAAGAAATAAAACCAAGTTATGGCACTATGTACATTAGGCCATAACATTGTATGTGCATATAAATACAAGTGCCTAACTCTTTTCAAGAGGACAAGTGTACCCTTGAATTGAGAAGCATTTCTTGGCTCTTATAAAAGGGCCATCAAATTTCTTCAATTTCCTACCACAACTTTGCAAGTGGTTTTCCATCCTTGTATTTATGCCATTTGTAAGAGTTTTTTGGGTTAATGTCAAATGATCATCCTTTTTTCAAAACCCTAAATTGTTGCTTACTAAAAGAAAAAACATTTGCAAGTGTACATATAGGACTTGAGAATTACATATTAATAATATTACTCTTACATTTATGTTCTCTACTTCCTTGCACTTTGTAATGGGAACACATGACATTGTATTTCAACTACAATCATGAGTTGGGGGTTTGAAAGTTTGAATTAGAATATATGGCATGATGGGGTTAGTAGTGGTAGGATGGAAAAATATGCATTTCAGAAAAGGATGATGCATGAAAAAGAAGGGATCCACATAAAAAAGATTACTTGTAGAGTTTAAGGGTGACTAAATTAATTTAATTGATGGAGAAGAGCAATGTTGTCTTTTAGGGTTGGACATGGACTAATAATGTTGGAAGAAGAAGAAATAGAGGTGGAAAACCTAAGGCAATAACTAAATAAATCAAATTGTTATAAATTAAGTTTTTTTTCATCCATTCTAGCTAAACACATCTAGAATCCATAAAATATTAACTTTGAGTTTTGAGATGAGTTTGAAGTTTAGGGATTATGGAACCCAAGTTTGAACCCCTTTTAAGCCATGTCCAACAACTAACTAATAAAAGCGAACGTATTTTGAATTCATCTTGAAGGCACCCACCCTCCAATCAACCAAATAAAACCGAACATATGTTGACGTAATGAACAATCATATTTCACTTCCCAAAGCATTATCCAGCAATCAATAAAAATTGAATCACAAACCGATCATATTCCACCCTCCTAAAACATTCTCCAACAAAAGGGCATGTTTCTTCATTGAAGACCTATCCGATTCATCCCCCAAAGCACACTTTGACAAACCAAATAAAAGTGAACATATTATGAATTGAAGAAGGCTAGTCATATTTGATGTAGATAGTATCGGATCAGCCAAATCACATTCTATAGCTACAAGGTTTCACACCCATGCTAGCCACAAAGTGTGGCAAATGATTGCTTCAAGCAAAATCCAATATAACAAACACTATATTAGACCTAGATGGCCAAAAAGTTTGCCCATGGATTGGTGAGGAGCAAAAGGTTCTCCTTCTTGTGTTATTAAGCCAATGAGCTAAAAGAATTTTTGGAATCAATGAATAGATACACACATAAATGCATAGATAATATAACAACGTATAACACACGACATACATACATACATACACAAACACACACATCCAAACATACATAAATATACACATTGACATGTCTATTTGCACCCAAATCATAGAGAGGCTTGGCGAGGGAATCGCAGCCATGGACAATGCATGGCACTTAAATGAGGGTGCATGTGGTTTGTATCGTCCGATCCTTACCCAAAAAGTGTGCCAGACAAAACGCCAGCACCCTGTGTCACCAAACACACTACTCACAGATGCCTTGCACCTAGGAAGACGCCCTACTCACACTCTTCAGAAGCCCCACTCCCAAGAACACGCCCTACTCACACTCTTTAGATGTCGTGGTCCTAGGAAGACACCCTATCTAGACTCTTTAGACACCCTACTTATAATTATTGGGGCACCTGAATTATAAGGGTTTAGGGTATAAAACCCTGATGCATGTCATTTTTTGACATTTTTGAAATAAGAGATTGTGGTTTTATGTTAAATGACTTGAATTAATTTTTGTGGTTTATGAAAAGCCACGTCTCTCATATGCATGAAGTATATATAAAGGCCCATGCATGCATCATTATCATGCAAAAGTTAGTGAAGTGAGGGCTATATATATAAAGGCAACCTTAGTCATTTGAAAATTAGTGACCACCAAGAGTTGTAGGCTTGTGAGATTTGAGAGAATTAGAGAGTTGGGTAACACCATTTTAGAGAATTCTTGTGAGAGAATTGTGAGGTTATTCTCTTGGGTGTTGGGTTTACTTAGAGAATAATTTCTCTAATTGTTGTAAATTCTCTGTTACATTTTCTTATAGTGGAATCACTCTCCTTTCCGTGGATGTAGGCTAATTTAGCCGAACCACGTAAATACTCGTGTCATTTAATTCTCTGCTCCTATATTATCATATTATTGTTTTCTATTTAATCTAATGTACTATTTGATCCATTTGTCATCCTAACATTTTAGGAGGGATTGTTGACAACCATCGATGTGCACTCACCAACCACCTTGACTTACACTTGCATCAGTATCGCCACCTACTCATTTAATAGGTATTTACTTTATTGTTTTCTATTTTTTTTTACTATTTGAAAAAGTAGTTTGAAAGATAGATTAGGGTTTTTGCGATTCTTAATTGTTAAAATGTTCAAATGGTATGTTAAAACTTAAAACTATTCAAATGTTCAAATGGATTATATAACTTTATGTTACAATGTTTCTTGAAATTTTGTCCTTTTGATGCATCTCCTTGTATAGTGTGTGGCCATTTATATCATTATAGATTCTTTGTTACATTGTTAGTTTTAGATATTATGTAGTGTCTTTGTAACTTAAGATTCTCTTTCCTTGGGAGGACATTCAAAGAAGCAATTTATTTTTAAGCGTCCAACTAGTTTGTAAAGGTTGGATATGAAAAATGACAAAGAGTATAGTTTTATGCATTTTTTCTAGAAGTAGAGTTTTGTTTTTGAGCTTTCAACATTTTCTAATAATCAATGACTAGAATGTCACTAAATTTTTCGCTTTTTAAGTTTCTTTAATATCCTCTTTCGCCGTTTGAAAAAGTAGTTTGAAATTTTAGGGTTTTGTGATTCTGAATGGTTAAAACGTCTCTGTAAATGGTTGGAATCATAGAATGAACCATACGTGCATTCACATTTTGAGAAAGTTTCAATCATTCGAGTATGGTAAATACCATACTTTTGTATTCATTATTTATTATAAGGTAAAAAAAAACTAAGGTAAAAAGTGTAAAAAAAAGAAACATAAGAATATTTTGATAACATACGCTTTCGTTTGCATTTGTATGAAGAAGAATGTTTGCTAATGCATTCGAGTATATTATGTACTATGGTTGGAATGTTTCTGAATCAAACTTGCATTTATCAAATTCTTGTATATGAATTTTGAAAACTTGGATGTTTCTAAATCTAGTATTAGGGTTTACATTACTATTGTTGAAGCTGTTATACTTACATGTAGACAAATTGCTTGTATAGATGGCTGTTAGGTCTAGTGACTTCAAAAATTTTGATGCTGAGTGGGGCGATGCATGTCACAAATTCACAATGACGGGAGATAATTCACTTCCTCATTTTTGAACAATGTGTACTAGGGTACTTGATTTTGAACAATAGTGATGCACGTATGCTAACCTTGGTTTTGGTTGCACGGTTTCATAATTTGTCCTTTTTGTACAAGTCCCCATTTGTACATTCGGTACATTATCTTGGCTACCAACCATACATTGTAAGAGAACATTTTGTACAAGACACCATTTTGTACAAGTCACCATTTTGAAAGTGTATATTAAAACGAAGAAACATAGACGATGGCTGAGACGATAGAGGCGACGACGACAAGAAGGGATTCCAGTGAACTCCCCTTCGTTATTCATCCAGTCGCAGATCTGGTCATCAACATAACCGTGTCGACAAAGGTGTAGCAGGAGGTGCAGGCTGAAATAGATCGTCTGCATCAACTGTCGATGGTGGTACATGTAATCAGTGGCCATCCTAGTCGTGGGGAGTTGCGTCACTTGTTCCAAGCATGATTCCAAGAATATCTAACTAGAGTTGTGGATATTCTATTTTTAGGGAAAGGATGCTATCATGTCAAGTTTCTGGTTGCGGAGATGGTGATGAAGCTACATCGGATGGGATCTACAAGGATTAATGGAATTCTGATGCATTTATTGCAATGGGATCCTGGGTTTGACCTAAATGCGTTTAGTGAACATCCATCTAATTACTTTGTCTTTTCTATCATGTTTTTGGGTTTACCAAAAGAATGGAGAGCGGTGATACCACATATGGCCTCATCGATTGCTCAATTAATTTATGAAGAATATGATGTAATGCGTTGTCGAGGAAATCCTCGTGTGTTCGTGAAATGAAGCGAGACCACCGGGGTCCTGGACTAGAAGGATTCGATGTTTTTAAGTCACGTACGCGAGAAAGTATTGAAGATAGATAGATGGATGAAGAGAGATAGCGATTTAGATAGAGATTGAACCCTTGACTTTAGTTTTACGAGACAAGATACATCGTCATTAGGATAACTTAGATCTTTGATTAAAAGTTTCTTTTTTACTTAAATCACTTGCTTCCTTACACAAGCCCCATTATAGGTTTTTATAGGTCTCTCCATGCAAAAACCATGGGTTGAAACCATGGGCTAACACCACGGGCTAAAACCATGGTTTTGTGCCCACAGTTTTTATATGTTTGCTTCCTACGAAATATTGAATATGAAAAAGAAAATATACAAAATCTAAAGCACTTAGTAGTGGCTTTAGTGGTAAGTTAATTTGTCTCTTATCATGGAGGTGTAAGGTTCAAGCCTTGCTTGCACCCCTTTGTATGGACTCAAGGTTACCAGGCTTTAGTCTTATTTTATTTACAAATGTTTGAGTGCTCATTATACTTTCTCGATTTTGTTTGTTCCACACGATTTTCACACCGTTGCCGAAAATCTTCACGACAACGTTATGTGGCTGAGAATCTCAACCTACTATATATACGATTAATTGGACATAAAGACATGACATTACCTGTGTATGTTAGGTTGCTCGCATAGATTGACATATTTGCATTCGTCGGGTTTCCCATTCGAATGCAAACGAATACGAATACGAATGGGTGGTCAAGTATTCGTTTAACCCAAAAAAAACAAAAGAGAACTCTGTCTTTTTTAATTTCCTAGGATAAAAAAAAAGGAACTTCACAATAAATAGGGATAATAAAAGAGGGACTTAGGGATTTGACACTACTAAATTTTTATAATAAATGTATAACTTATAACTTATAAGTATTCGTTTTATTTTTAATAAATAAATAAAATAAAATAAAGGCCCATTAATTTCTCACTTTTTATTCCCTCAAAATTTATGTATATTTTTATTTTGACAGTAAAAATAGTACTTCAAACTATCATATTTGTATAATAAATATAAAAATATTTGTTTTTTAAATATTAATTAATTGATTGATTAATTAAAATAAGTTTCATAAACTCTCTTGACACTATAATCTATTAATGAATAATTGTTCTTTTTTTGGTGAAATAAATTTATTTAAATAAATAGATAAATATTTTATATTTATTTTGCAAAACAAATGGTTTTTTAATATTCTTTGGGCCATTTCGTATTCTCAAATATTGAGAATATTGCGCATTGAGAATATCAAGAATATCACGCATGTGTCAATCTATGGTTGCCCACTATGTTTCAGGCCCCACCAAGGGTCCAAAGAGTTAAATATTCTAGACTTCCTAATCAATGTTTTATTTGTAAGTGTATTGGCCATGTGGTCAAAGATTGTCATGTTGGAGAGGAACAAATTATACAAGAGTGTTCTTTTAGCAACACTAATGATGAAGGTTGGACAGAAGGCAAGAGGAAGCATGGTAGGAAATCCTCGGTGAGGACATCTTATGGTGTAGGGGTAACATCTGGAAAGACACCAAATGCAAGTCATGATAGTCCACAAGTTAACAAGTCAAATTTACAAATAATCCCTTTTAGTAATAATGATGTACTAACTTGGTAGAGATGAGGATTATGATATTGTAATTGACAATGATATTGTAAGTTCTATGAAGGAGAAGCCCTTGAAGGGAGGGAATGATCATGAACAGATGATAGCTTTCGAGCCTTCCTCATTACAAGGTGAGGTTCATATGGAGTTAGCTATGGTAGAAAAGAATGAAGGGATCACATCTATGATATCTTTGGAGGAGGGTCTTATGAACGGTTCACAATATTCTTGAAGGTTAACTCGGGCTAAAACAAAGGCCTTAACAAGCCATGGTAAGAATGCACAAGGATTCATGCTTGAAAAATCAGTTGTGCAATCATATACTATGGCTATGAATGGAGGTGTGATGGTGGATGGAAAGAGCACACTATCTTCCTCAATAAAGAAGGATTCTTACTTAGAAGTTGTGGCAAGGAAACCTTGGAAATGATTCAAGATTGCTAGGCAAATTACTAAGCCTAAAAAAGCAGCAGCGGGGGAGAAGAGGATGAAAGGTAAACAACTTTTGCTAGCCTATGAATATTTTCGTATTGTATCATGGAATGTTCAAGGTTTGTGTTGTGCACAAGCACAAAAAATTAAGGCTAAACTAAGAAAAAGTTTACATAAAAGCTTTATGAGATTTGTAGATATGGTTTTTTTACAAGAACATCATTTGAGTCTGTTTAGCGATCAAGCTCAACTTAGTTTAGTTATTTAGTCAACCATGTAACTTCATAGTTACCTAGATAAAATCTAGTTAGGAGCGTTGACTATAATGCCTTAAATAGGACCTTGTACTTAAATGGGACATTCTAGATCCTCCACTCTTAAGTACATTTAATATAGGACTTACACCATAGTACCTATATTCTACTCACACATGTGTACCTTTGCACGTGAGATGTATATATACCTCATTGTGGGTATTTTTGTTTTTTGATGATCATGATGCTAATTTAATATAGAGTTAATCATCCCCCATCTTGTGTTGCTCATAAATGTACTTCTCTCTCTCTTCCTCTCACACACATACACACACATATCACTTAATCTTTCACTTAACTTAATCACATAATTAGGTACTAATTAACCCTTGCTTAATTACCTAATTCTTAACAAAGTCCCACAAGGATAGATTCTTATGGGTCCTTATTTAGTGGGTCATGGGCCCATCTTTGGAGTCTTGCAATTGGCAAATCCCACAATAAAGCTAGTATTTGTATAACATTAGCCCAGAAATGGTATTCTCATGTGATTGATTATAAGATTTTAGTGGAAGGAAGAGTGCAAGTTATTCTTTTAGAAATCCAAAATTTATAATTGGGTTTTATAAATGTATATGCTCACAATGCACTAGCAGATAGGAGGTTGTGGTCTTATATGTGTGATACTTTACCCCAAGTGGATCATTGGTGTATGGTCGGAGATTTTAATATGGTTGACGATAAGTTGGATAGAAGTGGGGGTAGCCAAGCTCTTTTATATGGTTTAGAATTGAGCTTTTGGGAGAGGTTGTGCTTCAAGTATGGTTTCCGAATACTTGGTGCTCTCCCTCTTTTAGCAAACATATTGAATCTTCGCAATTCTCTAGATCAGATAGACGATTATTAGGTACTCATCTATCTCGATTAGACAGATTCTATGCTGACGACTTCTTTACAGAATTAGGAGGATAGTTACATATATTAGCTGGGATAACTTTCTTAGATCACTCACCTCTTATTGTTACTTTGAAATAAATGGAAAAATGGAAGTCCTTTATTTCACCTATACCTTCCTCCTTGTATGTTTATCTTGCCCTTAGAGGAGATGTTTTAGCAATTTGGAAGGATACAGGTGTATCGCAATTGTTGGTGTGTGATAGAGTTGCAGATGCAATTGTCAATGTTAGTAATTGCTTTTGCAATAAAGTAAAGGAGGAACAATGTCAACTCAAAACTAAGATATTGAGTATTAAACGAGCGGTTGCTTCTTTGCGACATTTTCAGCAACGTATGCCATGGGCTACGTGGGTGATGTTCGGATTGAATGATTACAAAGGATAAGCTCTGTAAATTACAAGATACTTTGGCTCAATGCACTTATAATGCATTTGCTGCAAAGTGGGCACAAGTGGGGGATAAAGTGTCTGTTGATTTTTTCAAAATTGCAACTCCAAAAAAAACTTGTAATGGGATGAAACAACTACAGAAGGATAATAGATCAATTACGGAGGATGCCAAAGAAATGAGGGATATTGCTACAAAATTTTATAGTAATTTATTGTCCGCTAAATGTTTTGCACTCAATCAATTGGAGAGATGGAGAGTTGTGTGGTAGTCCATGCATGCCCGTGTTTCACTCCATATGTCAAATGTTTTGGTTAAACTGATTTCGATTTTTGAAGTAAGGGTTGCTTTGGATGCAATTGGCTCCCATGTATGCCCTGGTACCAATGGGCTTTCAACATATTTTTTTCGGAATTATTGGGAGTTTATTGGGATTGACATTATTGCTGCATTTTAGGAGGTGTTTGACACTGGATTTATGCCAAGTAAGTGGACCGAAGGTATGATATATCTTATTCCTAAGTTGGAAGGGGTAGTGGTTGATATTAGGAAGTGGCGACCCATAACTATATTGAATACTATTTACAAAATATATGATAAGTTGTTGGCTATGAGATTGCAATCTTTTTTATTAGACATCATTCATAACACCCAAACAAGGTTCTTACAAGATAGGAGTATATTGTATAACATTTTTTTATTTTGGGAAGCGGTTGCAATTTCACAAGTCTAAAGGAAAGAGGATTTAACAATCTTGTTGTTGGATTTCGAAAGGCTTATGACAGAGTAGATTGGTATTTTTTGAGGGGTACCATGGAAAAGTTGGGTTTTCCTAATGAATGGTTAACAACTGTCTCATATCTTTACAACTTAGCTACTAGTAGGGTATTAATAGCTAGAGAGTTATTGTTGCTTGCTATAAGGAAGAAATTGTTATATTGGAATACTACTAAATTGCGGTACATTTTATCGGCTTGGTTGTGCTCGCGTTCTGCTTTATCGCAAGTACAACGGCTTATTAGGAATTTCCTTTGGGGATCTAAAGATTGTTCTTATGTGAGAGCCAAGGTATCTTGGAAAATTATTACAATTCCAAAGGACGAGGGTGGTCTTGGATTGATTGATCCTCTTTTACCATGTAAGGCTTTATTGGGAAAATTTGTTATAAGAGGTTTGTTGCTTGGTGGGGAGCCTTGGAAAAAAATCTTAAGGTAGAGAATGGTTAAAGTTATGCCTTCTATAGGTGGCAATTGGAAAGATAGTATTAGATGGTGGTTTTTAAGAGATTTCAACCATTCCATTAATAATTTTTGCCATGGTTTTTTAGGGGTATCATGAAGGCATGGTGGGATTTGAAACATAACTTAGTCCAATCTCTACCATCATGTACGGAGGAATGGTTGCGCCAACCCCTCATATTGAACCCACTATTTACATCAGAAGAGGGGGTAATGTTAGGGAAGAGAACTAGGTTGAATTGGGTTAACTTTGATAAAGGTGAAACTGAGTCAGTGGGGAATTGGCTGACTTTTCCTCCTTCAACGATGGAAAACAAAACCCATGTTTGTAGTACAATTTGGGGAGGGAACATTATGTATTCAGAAATTGATAGAGTCTTTACGATATCTTCCTTTCGGCCTTCTCAAACTAGTCTATTTTGGTATGGTATGTTTTCATCCCTACATGTCTTGTTGGGGGTTAGGGGTTATAAAAACTCTCATGAATACCTTTACTTTGATGTTTTGCCTTCTGGATGACTTCATTCTCTCTTTGTGGAAGACGAAATTGTAACTCGAGGGAATATGTTGCCTATTCGTATATTGTGAAAGAAAGATAAAAATGGATACTGAACCCACATCCAAATGATGTAAACAATCTCTCTGATCTATGGGTCTATGAGAATAAGCCCATTGATCGCCTTTTGTGGAATCCTGGTGAGTGGAAATGGCAAATCATATCAGCGCAAGGAATGCTAGTTAAGCAAAAATCCCATTTTTTTAGTATTTGGTAAAAATGGGTAGAGAAATGCTAAGGA